>NW_001517102.1:114983-244701 GCF_000002715.2 Aspergillus clavatus NRRL 1 | reverse complement strand
ATTAGGGTGTGTTTTTTTTTTTTTTTTTTTTTTTTTTGGTAAGATGCGGTGCGTGGTCCCTTTGCTTACAGTTTCTCAGGCTTGGGTTTAGCATCAGAGCCGGCGGATGCCATTTTGACTTCTGTCATGGTGACAAGAGTCTATATAGGACAGTGAGGTGAAGATGGGAATGAGGAAAGGAAGAACTGGTATAGGCGCTGATAGATGATCCAAGCGGCCCAGAAAAAAGTTGCGGAATAAATTTTGAATGGCCGCTTTTGTCCCGTCCCCGATGCTGCTGCGCTTAGAGCGGCCAGCGCGCTAGACCCGACAAAGCAGCCCGAGAAGTTCGAAAATGTTGCTGTCAGAATCCCCAAGTCCGTTGATGTTGGTTCACGCCGGCTATCAACTGCAACACCCCTTCTCTCTTCCAACTCCTTCCTCCTCCCTCCAGCTGCCTCCATTGACCGGTAGAAAACACTGGCCTCCGCGCCGGTGCGTCTCGCAATGGTTTCCTCGTTCTGCTGGGGCTGCTTGACGCGGCTTCGTCCGGCGTCTCGAGCTATCCTACCACCATCGTTGACAACAACCAGAGTCGCCGCGTTCCACTCGTCACAGGTCCAATATGCCATGCCCGCGAAGAAGAAGGCGAGTCTCGACGGCCCGCCCAAATACCGTCAAGCGAAGTCCGCCAAGATGAAGAAGAAGAAGCCTGTCGATAGGCCCCGTCCGCCGCCGGTGGGAGAGCGCAAGACCCTCCGGAAACGCATCGTCCTCAGCAACCCGAATGCTCTCGAGGTTGAGGGCATGCCAGATCTTACTGGAGAGACTATGGTCGATGCGCGCCTCCGTGGGACCGTCCTCGGTCTGCCGCTGCCCATGCTGGATCAGTTGAGAGCCGTCCAGGCTTTCAAGCCCAAGCAGGGCTGGTCGATATTCCGCCGGCCCGGCACTGTGATGAGACGCGAGACCGTGGAGCTGGGGAGGTTGTTTGATCAGATCTCCAGCGATGGTGAAGATAAGGGCAAGGTGGTTAAGAGAATCGTCACTGGCGTGCGGGGTTCGGGGAAGAGTGTGCACTTGCTGCAGGCTATGACAATGGCCTTTGGTAAGAAATGGGTTGTGTTCACTGTTCCTGAACGTAAGTCTATACTCCTTTTGCTGCAAGGCTTGAGGTGTATGAGTTCTCACAAGTTGTTTAGCTCAGGACCTGGTCATTGCTCACACCGGCTACGCTCCCCTCTCCGACGAAGTCCAGAACCTATATGTTCAGAATGAGGCTACTGCTGCTATGTTGTCTCGCACTGTCACCGCCAATTCAGAGGTCCTCGGCGGGCTCAAGGTCTCCCGAGAGCACCCCGCCCTTCGGAAGGCTGCAAAGGCTGGAATGAGCCTGGTCGAATTGGCCAATCTCGGCATCAATGATCCTGCCATTGCCTGGCCTGTCTTTGAGGCTCTCTGGGCGGAGCTTACTGCGACATCCGCCGCCCCCGGCTACGAGAAGGCATTCAATCCCCGTCCTCCCATCCTTGCTACGGTGGACGGTCTGGCCCACTGGATGAGAAATACCGAATACCGCAGCGCTGAGTTCGAGCCCGTCCATGCCCACGATCTGGTCTTCGTACAACACTTCCTTTCGCTGTTGAAGCCTGGAGCTAAACAGCCTACGCTCTCCAACGGCGGCATGGTACTCTACTCGACCTCTGCCTCCAACAACCCCACCATCTACAGCTTCGAAGTCGCTCTCAAGCAGATCGCCGCTCGCCAGGCCGGCGTGAGCCCTTCGTCTCCCGAATTTCCCCAGGCGGACCCTTACAGCAAGGCCGACAAGCGCGTCCTCGACGCCTTCGATTCCCCCAAGTCCACCTTGGCGAAGGAAGGTTCCCTGGAACTCCAGACTCTCGGCGGTCTGACACGCGACGAGGCTCGCGGCCTCATGGAGTACTTCGCGCGCAGTGGTCTCTTGCGCGAGAACATCAACGACGAGTGGGTCGGCGAGAAATGGAGCTTGGCGGGAGGTGGTGTTGTCGGCGAGCTGGAGAAGTTGGGCAGACGGCTCCGAGTGATTGCTTAGAGTTGATCTTCTTTTTCTCTCTCTCCGGGTCTCGCTGCGTTTTCTGCCTATCGCTGTCGTCTGAGGCTGCCTTTTTTTTTTTCTTGCGGCCGCTGTATAAACCTTTCATGGCACCCCGGGGTCCGTCCATCATGCTGTGCTATAAAGGATCGGATTTGGCGGTTTGTTAGAATATCTGTACTTTATCGGCTCTGTTGGGTTTCTTGTCTCTGTATGCTATAATGGAATTTCAAAAAGATACGTTCTACTCTGGGTTTCTCTGGCGGTGATGGAATCATTCATGCATACTGTACAACCGCACTGTTCTCTGAACCTGGGTGACTTTTAACAACTGCATTGATAATAGAAAGACTACAGGCGACAAATGGGTTCAATCAACACAAACTCTCTAAATCAACTCTAACATATAACGACAGCAGACTTACCACATAACTCTAACAGCACAAGAAATCAAAACCAAGACCAAGTACAGCGGTTTCAAGAAACACAACAATTAGAGGGGAAAGAACAGGCAGAGAGAGAGAGAGAGAGAAAGAAACAAAACAGAATCAGGCCATCCTTCTAGGGCTGTCTCTCCGACAACCTCAACCCAGGTATCACCCATCGATATGATGTACCCAGTTGCTCTCCGAAGAGCCCCTAAGCAGAACCGGAGTAACGAGGCTTCTTCGCTTCCACTTCCTCCTCTTCAATCATGTCGATTGCCAGGCGCCTGCGCCGCCGCGGCTGTACCTGAGACACCATATCTTTCAAGTATGGCAGTTTGGGAAAGCCGTCTTCCGCCTGCGGCGGTTGCGTGGTGGGCATGGTCATCCGCAGGGCGGGATCTAAGGCGTTCGCAGGCGGGGGTTGTTTGTCAGCCATGTGCACATACAAGCTAGGATCCACGGCGTCCGTCAGTGGAGGTTGCTTGTTGGCAGTGTTCGTCCCCGGCCCGGGATCTATGGCGGTCGTTGGCGGGGGCTGCTTGTTGGCCACGTTCGTCTCTGGACCTGGATGGATGTTGTTCGCCGTCGCGAGTGTTTCGTATGGAGGCTTATTGGGGACCACGACGGGGACCTCTGCGATACCAGGACGCACCTGGCCGGTCTTTCGGGCCATGTGGCGATCTCCTGGTTGAGGCGACTCGGACCGCCTGTTGTTATCGTCCTCAGGGAGTCGCTTACCTCCGCGTCCATCGCCGCCGCCGCCGTTGTTGCCGTTGCTGCCGTGGTCACCGTCGTCTCCTTCGTCGGCGGTGAGGTAGTCTTCATTGTGGTCGGACTCGGATTGGTAGTCGGAATCGTCGGCGCTGCTCGCATCGGATGGGATATTCCCACACTCTGGGCATGTGCATCGGCGCCCGAGCTCCCTTCTCATCCGCTTCGTTGAGAAGAACTTCTTTCTGGTGTAGGGGATGCAGATTTCCTCGCCCTCTGCTATGTCCTTGGTGGCCCATACGAGCACACGATTTCGAATAGCATTGTTTTTATAGTCATAGCCCCACTCCGCGTTGTGCGACGGAGGGCAGGCATGATTGAAGAGACTGAAGCCCGGGAACAAGTATAGTACCCGAAAGGACATGTTCATGGCTTGGAAGTGCCTGTGGTATTTTGCCATACTCAATTGCCTACGCGGGCTCCTGATAACTTTTGAGTCAACAATCTTATTCTTCTTTCGGCTTGCATCTTCGCCTGCGTTGGCGTCGTCCATCATGTCGCCCCAAGGGACAACGTTGACCATCAGCTTCTTCAGGACAGTCTGAATAACCCACGTATCGAATGTGAGGTCACTGAATATGTCCACCCCTAGCTGCATCAAGATGTCGAATGGGACCTGAATGTTTGCGGCAAATGTAAACGGGAATGCCGCCTGGGGATCCTGCCAGTCCTTCGAGTCCTCCAGCATGACGAGTTCGTCAACCTCATGAGCCATGAGCTCCGGATCATTCTTCCTCACACGTCGCGTCAATGTGATGTCGAATACATCTCGGAGTAGCAGACTGAGCACCGTCCCATGTTCTTCGTTTGTGTGGCTGAAGCAATTGAATGAAGGACCCCACTTCATCAAGCATGGCCGCATTGCATTCATGAGCCATAACCAGTTCTTCCCGCATGCCTTGTGATGGTACAGCTCCCGTGCGATTCGGCAGCATGTCTTGTTCTCTGGATATTCTTCATCTACAGCACAATAGTATAGTCGATCTTCTTCCTGAAGGCAGCATTTACATGCAGCCTCATCCCTCCCATACTTGATTTGAACGGCCCGGTCTGGGTCTTCATATCCCTTAGAAACTGTCCAATTAAGTTCTTTGCCGCAATTGTCGCACCTTTCTATTGCGGGCAGGTCAGGGTCAAGGTCATTGGTTCCCGGTCTCCTGTCCTGGATATGTCCCCTCATCGACGGTTCCTCGGCATAGATCAGCTCATGCTTCTTGATGGACTTAGTTGCAAAGATTCCTAGCGATTTCGTGTTGCCAGGAAGTCGATCAACTTTGCATTTCTTCCACGGCATGCTCTTATTTTCCTCAAACATTTTCTGGTTCAATTTGGTGACAAAGTCCACGTTGTCTCGCTCCTTCTCTCGCAAATCGTATGGGTATTGTCTTTTGCCCGGGACACTGCCTGCCCGATTCTCATGAAACCATTTTCGTCTCTCTTCTTTCGTCTCAGCCGGGGTAGGTTTCAAATGGTACTTTAGAGCCTTGGAACGACGCTCGAAAGGCTTTATATCGCGGGCCGGCATAATGACCCTCTCCGTGAGATAGCCTTCCATTAACTTGTAATCTTTTCGGGCTCGCATGGCAGCGAGGCTGAGACTGATGATGTTGTGTAGGGCTTTCCGAAGGGTCGGTACGAAGTAGTTTACTCCGTTGGGCTGGCGCATTTTCAGTACTTCCTCCGGGAGAGTTGGCCTGACTGAGCTGATACCTGCGAGGATATGCTCGGTGATTGCGTGCCAGATTCGCGTGTATAGTCCGGGCTGACGGTTTCGGGCACGAGCATCAACGAGCACCTCGCAAAGAAGCTGGGCTCGGTAAGCGTCTCCAATCGCAAGATCGAAGAAGGCCTGTTGATAGTGGCAGTATGCTCGGCTGACCCAGTAGGTCGGGTTGTACGGGCTCAGTTTGATGGCCCATGTGTACATGTCCAGCGGTTTCACTTCGTCATCTGGCTTCAGCTGAAAAGGATATCCTGTTTTCTTATCGATGCCAAGATGTGAGAGATTGCTTTGCGGCAAGACGACATATTGTTCTCGTTCGTGGTCACAAAGGCGCTGCTGTAGCTCGGCCCGTCTTCCAGTGTCAGCGAGTCCGCGGCCCCTGAGTGCCTGTCTTAGTCTGACAACTGTCCAGTACGGTGAAGTCATCACATCCTCATTATCAATAATCACACGGCTATCAGCTTGTGCATCTCTTCCCCAGGCCCTCAGGAGATCCTGGGCCGTCCATGTCGCTTCATGCAGTCCGATGTCAGCCCATTTCTGTTTCCAGTCCGCCTCCGTCAGCGGAACCATGTGTTCCAGTAACAAATGGTCATACACTTCCCGGGCGAGTACGTGTGTGTCTTTGACTGCTTCTTCATCTCTGGTCTCGGGACGGGGGAACGGGTGGGCTACTCTGTCCAAGGAGGCCCGAAGTCGAGCATTCGGCAGGTCCCACAAGGTGCGTGCCATCCGTGCATCTCTCGAGTTCACGTGAGGACGCCATTGAATCTCATCGAACAGATCCGGCCGCGGTGGCAGCTTTGGCGGTTCGAGGAGGCCATCAGGGGGATGAGTAAGGAAATGCTTCCGCAAAGAATCCACATTCTCCATATGGGAAGATCAAGCAGGGCAAAAAGGGTGTGAGAAAAGAGAACATATGTGAGTTGTTGCTGTGCACAACATTTCAGTTTTCTCAGATCGTTCGATGAAACCTCGGGTATATCTAGACCTCCTCAGGAAGAATGAGGCGAGCATCGGATATTTTGAGAGAACAAAGGGCCATCAATCCAACCAAGTAAGCACTGAAAGGAATGCTGAGCATAATGCTTCTTCTTTCAAGCACGTAAAGAAATAAACTTCTTGCATGTTCTCGCTTCAGGAACAAAGAAACGCAATCAGATACAGGCTGAGCGAACTGATGCACCGCTAGAAGCATGACGGACTTCCTTTGTGGTGTTCCGGTTCCTTACAGAAGAAAAATTGCCTCAAGCCATCATATGGTGATAGGATGGAGGTAGCATTGGACCTCGATTTCTGTGGTTCAGTCTTGTCCCTCGCGGGTCCAACGAGGACGATGAATATAGCGATATAGTTGCCCTCTTCACTCGTTCATCCGAGTCCGAGAATCCGCTTCGGTAATCATAATACTCTGGCAATCTTGTTAGTGTTCAGCCTGGCGATCGGCTAGAATCTCCATTTGTATTTGATGCGTTTGTCATCAACTGGAGAGTATCAAATCCATTCCGACTGAGGGAGCAGTCACCCGCTAGGTACTGCTTTGGTCTTCATCAAAGCGTGAAGAAAGCCCATTCTGGCGGTTCTCAGCCTTCAGAATGCCCTGTGACGACGCCAGTCATTTAGAGCCCTGTACTGCCAACTGGCAAGCTTCCAACACACATGAGGATATTCGCGGCTCTTCTACCGATATCCTCGGCATCATCGAAGTCAAGACGAAAGAATAATCTCGAAAAGGGCAGTGCCTTCGGACTGCAGTTCTAATGATAGCTGTCCAGTCAACTGTATCGCTCTCGAGGTTCATAATGAATCCTTTGGTGGGTCGTGTTGTTGGAGTGGGGGACAAAAGAGAAAAGAAGCACAGCCTCTTAGGAACGAACTTCTTCCTCCTTCAGCTTCATCTCGGGAACAAAACACTGCGCTGTCCTTGGGGGGGTCAGCAGGTCCTTCTCCTTTTTCTCCTTTTTCTTGTCCTCCTGGTTCCTCTCTGTTTCGATCAATAATAATCATCGTCTTAATCCTAATATTCTTTCTGCTACTAATAATACCTGTCTGGATAATCTGTCCCCTTTTAGACACTCCCGACTCCACAGTCTCCGCGGTAAGCCTCAAAGAACAAATCAAATCGTCATCGTACGTGTCTATGATTGATTTATTGACAAAGAATCTTTTCAGTCATGTACGGATCACATTTTGGCTCCAGTTCTTCTGGTCCGCCAGCTTCAAATTCATCCCAGCCGGAATGGCGTTTACCTGCGACTGCTCAACCTTCGCAGTCCTCATGGCCCCCGGCTCCTCCCCCTCCTCCTTCGGCGACAGTTTCACCACCTCCCTCATATCATCCGAATACGTATGGATATATCTCCAGTCCGCCGCCTGTAACAAGCGGGTCGCCAGGGCCAGGTACTGCGGGGAGACCGGACACAAGCTCGTGGGGCGTCAGATATAATCGGCAGCAACACGTTCAATCCCCGCCGCCGCTACCTGTGAGTGTCAGATTAATCGCCGACTGTTCAATGGCATCCGTGCTAACCTACAGGCTATGTAGCCTCGACCTACAAGTGCTTTGGAGCAGCAACAGTATCATCATGCGGCTCTACAGTCCCCAACTGTGGGCTCCACTGATGCCCACAAGCCACTTCCAGCTACTCCAAATTACGGAAGTCAGCCTACTCCATTTCAAAATGCACCGCAATGGTCCACTGGTGCCTCATATACGTCCCAGCCGGTTGCCGCGCCATTACCGCCCCCTCCACCACCTCCCCCGCCTCCGATCCCTCCTGATTATCAGAATCAGCTGGGAGCGATGAGCAATCAGACATGGCAGCAGCCACATCCTCCTTCGTACTCCGATCTTGCGCCAAGTCAGCAGCTATCTAGTGTACCGTATTACTCAGGAACTTCTGGCGTGCCAGCAGCCAATATGGCTGTATCAGGGACCATGAGCCTCCCTCCACCAACTGTAATGCAGCATTCTCCTCTTATGGAACGCCCGCTGCCTCAGGCTCCGTTCAGCCAGCTCAATCCGATCTCTACTGTATCAACTTATACGTCAAATGCGCCGCCAGTTAGTGCTCCGCCAGTCCCGCCCAAGACTGGTCCCAATGTGTTCCCGGCCCATGCCTCCAATCTAGGGCCAGTCAGTCCTTCCGACTGGGAGCACTTGGCGCCATTTCCGAGTGAGGTTGATGACGTGGGAATCTTCAGTCACAAACAGAATCAAGTGATAAACACCTCCGCTTTATCAGACTCACGGTTGGATAATACTATTCCCTTTTCTAGCGAACAGGACACCCAGTCAGCAGCGGCCATCCTGCCAACGCAAACCCTGCCGTCTGCGCAGCCTGCTCGGGTGCAACCACAGCTCTCGCACCAACAATATGCCGGTGGTTCGCCTATAAGTCCTAGCACTACACCGGAGATTCGTGACCATTCCCGTCCGGCCAGGGTGGACAGCGTTGACACCAAATACAGCGTCATCTCAGCGGCTGAAACATCTGAAAACATCGATGGCGTCATTGAGGCTTGGAACCAACCGATCTCTTCACAAGGCAAAACTACTCTTGAACACGCCCAGACGAATTTACCTTCAGCGTCTGATCGGCAGTCTCCGGCGTTGGACCATAATCAAGTGGAGACCCCGGAGCTAAATCAGGGGTTCAAGGTTCGCCGAAAAGAGGTAGGATCTAGGGCAAGCACTCCTGCGCCAACCAGTACAACGAGTGAATCTCCCGCGAAACCTGGTACAGCAAGCCCGCAACCCAAACCACAAGACCCCTTTGAGGACCTGGATCCTTGGTCTAAATCTTCGTTGGCGCGCTATATAGCGATGCTTCGAAAGGAGGAAGTGGCCGACTCTGATGCGGAGCGCTTTAAAATCTTCACAACTTTCATGGGCAAGGAAACAAAGCTGCGTGAGATCTTGTATAGCCTCGAGACCGAGCAGGAAAGTGACAAAGCGGCATCATCGCAGGCACTGCCGAAAACAAAAGTCTCCCCTCCTGTTGATTCAGGCTTGATCCCGGTCGAGTCAGAAGGAGACTATTTTGCTTCCACCTATGCTGTGGAAGATGCGGAAGGTGATAGTTACAGTCCAGGAGGGCGTCCCGTCCTTCCCAGACTGCATACACCGCACCCATCGAGCCTACACAGGTCAGCTTCACAGCCAAATGTATTCAAAGGAAAAGTGAGCAAAGATCCGTCAATCAAATCAGAGACGCCATTCTCTCGGTCTACATCCGTTCCGCCATCTATGAATGACAAGGTATATTCCCCCGTGGAAACCAACCCTCCGCAGCCGATATATATTCCTTTCCGCTATACTGAGGGGCCCCAACGAGGCTCCGAAAATCTCTCATTTGCCCGACCCGCGTATCAGGCATATTCTGCCTTGCGCCAGGCGTCCGCGGAAAGTAGACGTGTCATGTCCAATGCACCCAAGGCAGAAGTTAGAAACAGATCAGGCACTGTAACCTCGTCGGTTGCTCAGAGTGACTATGAAGAAACTTTCATCGGTCTCATCCGGGAGAAGAGCGTTGCTTACCGGAATAAGAGCTCTCGGAGGAAATCTTCGCCCCCACCACTGCCAGCGTCTCTGAGACAAGGCAAGGCTGATAATCCAATTGCCGAGCTACGGTCTATGATTTCATCGCCGCTAGCCCGGCAGTCGGGAGATGCATGGCACGTAACGACCGGAAATGATATTGAGAAGTATACGAACGATTTCAGCTATATCCGCGAGGCTGTGAACAGGTGGGAGACTGCCGCCGCAACCCGGCGCGCAGATACAGACAAGGAGCGTATGCGACGGCAGGAAGAGTCGGAAACACACATTGATGCGCTTTTCAATGAGAAAGAGATCGGCTATGCCGACATCAATGTTCTGGAAGAAGAGTTTCGCCAGACGGAAGCTCGCGTCCAGCTAGACGAGGAGAGACAGGAGCTGGACAATTTCGTTGCCGACGTTTTTGATCCGCTCGATGAACGCTTAAAGAAAGAAATTTCGGGGCTACAGGATCATTACGAGTCTGCCCTTTCTCGACTGGACCATGAGAACAACATGACCAAGGATTCAATGAGTGACAGGCACAACCTATCCCAGATGATGAAAGTGGTGAACGATATCTATCATAAACTGGAAGTACGGTATCAGAAGCGCCTTGAGATTGCTCTGGATCGGGAGCGTCGGCGCAAGAAGACGGAACGGCGCCCGCTTGTTTTCATGGGAGACTCGGCTGCTCTGAAAAAGCTCGATGGCGAATTTGACCAGATGGAGAGGCGAAACATCCTCGAAGCGGCGAAGGAGCGCGATGATCGGGCAAACAGGCTCATGGACTCTTTTGACAATGCGATCATACTCGGACTGGGCGAGAATCAGAGTCTCTTGGATGAAGTCACCGGCAAGATTATGCGGATTGATTCTGCGATCATTCAGTCATCGGGGCTGGCAGCTTCTGAGGTCGAGCAGTTGTTGAAGTCGGTCTTTACTCTTGTTGAATCTGTGCGTCGGGATACGGAATCCATTCTGCACAACTTTGGTGTAGCCGACACGGCCCTCAACAACGCCGACTACAGCCTTTCAGTGGCTGAGGCTCGATACTCGAACGCCGATCCTGAGATATTCCGCAAACTCGACGATGAGAAAAAGAAAGAGGACGCGAAGATTCAGCGCGAGCTGTGCGCGAAATTGGAGAGCGTGCGTGTCAGTCCATCCAAGATTGTCACCCAGATCAACGGTCTTCTCAAATCCTTGGGTAAAACACCAGTGGTAGAGCAACCGGCCACTTCTGATGACATTCCCGCCGTTCACCCCGTTGATGTTCTGTTACCGGGCCCTCGTCCGCCTACAGTGAATACCAGCCGACCCAGTTCGGATGGGGCTCCTAAACACCAGGAGCGACTTCGCAAAGCTTTGGAAGACGCGAAGAAGAGGAACGCAGCGAGAACCAGTGCATGATCAAGGGGTTGGTAGATGGGGACATGAGTCGAGCAGCACTAATCTAAGATATCCTCACCGACTTCTACGTCCTGCTTTTCTCTGATCCCTTTCCTTTGCTTGCAGCAGCAGCCGCCGCCGCCGCCATGACTGAACGAATTTCCTTTCCAATACCCTGTTGGTTTGTTTCTTTTTTCTTTCTGGATCCTCCGGTACTGCTGGCGCTGTTTATTTCACATTGAATTTTGAGTCCATACCAAGTCTGTCAATTCCATGGGGATACCTTTGAGAATAGTTCAGCTACTGAGAATGACAAGATATCATGAAAATAGCCTTATCTGTATATGATTCCTGTTGCATCCAGTGACGGAAGTGGTTGCTGTGCCGCATACTGGGGAAACCACTGCGCCTTGTGGCACAGGACTTCCTCTCCAACGGACTGGCGTCAGCTCTTCCTTCTTCCGTTCACCCCTCGGCTCCAGCATCTACAACCAGTGAGAGCGGATCCTCCTCCTCCTCTTGATCGTCATAGAATTAATCGTCAAGTTCAATCTACACGTTATCCCCAGGCATCAACCTTAGTCCTTCATGTCCTTGTCTTCTTTCAAGGAAGAATGCGAGGCTTCCAGTCCGTCTGCTCTGTTCAGGTCTAAGGTTTCTCGTCCTCCAGGTAAGGAAACGTAATTGGCTGGAACTTCGAGCACAGGATAACAGTTTCTAGTAGATTTCCAGGTCTGAGTTATCTTTTTGTCAGGGTCTTGTGATAGATTGCAATCTCCTGAGTTCTGTCACGCTGGACCGGCTTCAAGAAGCGTGTCCTGAGTCCTCCCATGCTGACACCGCTTGGTGCCCCAGTACCGTGGTACCCAATCCCACAACTCTGGATTTTTTAGTTGATCCTTGGCGCTGATGGTCGATAACGCGAGGACAGGCCGCTGCAATGTACTCTTGTACGGCTTCGTTGGGCCTGTCATACTTTCATGCCAAGACGCCTGTTTCTGAGGCCCTGCGGCGAAAGACCAGGGTTGAAAACTGGCGCTGTTCGATGCTCCTGCCCGTTTTGAAAACGGGATAAATTATCCGGCAGGCAACGATGAGCAAGACTTTGCGGCCGCTGCTCTGCTGCGCCCGCGAGCCTGGCTCGTCCTGTTGGCTCTTCGCTAGAATTTGCATCATGGTACCCGCTCCCACCCGTGGTTCAGCATGAACTCAGCGGGTGGTCGTATAAATTCGTCCTTTCCCGTGCAGTATCTGAAGCCGCTAAATACTCTCTTGGGATTTATTGGCCGATAGCAAGGTTGAAGTGGTACAGCTGGTGTTTCCCATGTCAGCCCCCACGGGCCAGTTTCGCAGGCTTTCTTTAGCCGGTGATCTGTCAGTGATTGAAGCACAGCAACACAGAGTGGACAAAAATAGTGCGCAGATGGATAGTTCCGATGCGGGGAGCCGGTCCGGTGAGGACGATTCAACTGGTTCGTCGGCTGTTCAGGCGAACTCGGGTATCACGTATGACCTTGCTCGACTGGACGGGGACTGCGAAGCCAGGGCGCTGGTCGGCCTGACGGGTCAGTTCGAGGTCGTAGGCTGTTACAAGGCGCGGGAGGGCTATGACTTTCAGCTATCCGAGCGGCCTCGCGTGCATATTGGACCGGATGCTTATACGTGCACCTGTTCGACCTATGTGGGCCATCCCGGTGTGGCGTGCCAGCATATTTTTGTGAGTGATTGAGGTTTTTATCATTGAAGTCAAACTTGAGCGCTGACTCTCGGCTGCAGTGGCTTCTGGATCAGCTACATGGCTGCTTCGTGTCTCGACCTCCTGCATCTGAGGTGACATTGCTGAACGATGGAGGCTCGCCCGACCTTCCGCGCGTTGAGCGGCTTCTTGATGGCAAGCTGGAGGCCGTAGCAGAGCAGCTTAATTGTCCGTATGTCCTGTCCCAGTCGGAGGGCGGTATGAGCCGCTCTCAGAAAGTCAGAGACATCATGTCTGCCTTCAACGCGGAGACTCTCTCGGACGAGTTTCGTCTCGATCTTGTCGAAAGCGCGGATCACTCGCGCACCCCAGAGCAGTGCGTGGTCCAGGGTGACTTCGAAGCCACGATTTTCCGACTTGCTCTGCACGACGACGCCGTCTACTCCAGTCTGTGTAAGGCGATGCCGTCAGGTGCTTGTGCGGCGATATACTTTGACAAGGTGCAAGAGAATTCGCGTAGGCTGCTCGTGGAATTCGATCACTATTGCCAGACCGGGCAGCTTCCTGAAGACCAGATAAGCATAGAAGTCGACGATGTTGTCAAGCAGCTACGGCGCAACGTCAACCGTATACAGCAGAACATTGTTTCTCGCGCACCGCACGGGTCCGAGGGAGCGGCCAAAGCACTGGTGATCTTGCTAGAGGACATCTGCAACCGCAACAAAGACGCCCTGGACGGTAACAGGTGGGAACGAGTGACATTTGACGGCGAGGACGAGGACCAAAGGAATTTGTATTACCAACTCATCGGCCGAGCAGACGAGACAGGCGAGTTCTTCATCCTCGAGACGCTCGAGAAAATACAGCCCAGGGCCCTGGATCAGTTCGGGGACAGGCTGGGCCGCATACTCCAGAAAGTCGAGGTCAACAGGGCACCCAAAGCATATATCTTGAGGCTGAGTGCCCTGGTACGCACTGTTGAGTCAGTTTCAGTTTCTACTGGCTCTGGGCAGAAGCGGCCAGCCACTGCTACGTCTGGGGGCAACACGACCAAGCGCAGCCGGTGAGGTAAGAAGGATCGGGTGTTTGCTCGGTGGGTTGGTTTTTTATACATGCCATTTGCTTGGTGTTTGTTCTGTTTTAGATACCCTTTCGAAATATGGATCAATCATTATCGTCGTCGAGACTATACACCCTTTGTTTTGGTATCGTTGTAGCTCCTTGCCTTTTGTCGGATGGCGCTGGCATAGAAGGCCGGCCGCAAGGAATATATATATCGTGGAAGTGAGGCCATAGAAAACACTATGCCTTAACAACGCATCAGACCGATGACCATCATTAGATCGTGTACAGAGGAAACGACAACATGAAACTATCCACAAGTCAAATAAGTCCGAAACTATATATATATATATAGCAGTCATATAGCAAGACATTATATATAACAACACCCGCAGTATCAAAGCCAAGCCGAATGACAGCTAGGTCGAGCGTCCACCCCTTATCTTAGTAAAAGTGGACTGTAATCTGGATCCTAGATCTTTCCGAGGTGAATATCGCGTAAGTGTATCGGTCCATAGATAATTTGGAAACTAACTATTCAGAAAGCCTGCTCTGTTGATTTTGCATCTTACGTAGGGTAAAAAGTTGGGTTTGGAATATATTGTCAAAAAGGGAACCTATTTCAACAAACCTGGCCGGCTGGCCCAATGGTAAGGCGCTTGACTACGAATCAAGAGATTGCAGGTTCGAGCCCTGCGTCGGTCATTTTTTTTTAAATTTTTTTTTGGTCTTTTTTCTTTCGTTCTTTCCGTTGTTTTCTGGCAATTAATGAACAGGTACGGCCGAGAAGAAATTTGGTTTCATCATTGCGACAGTAGCGGCCATGTTTTTTGTCAAGTCTCTTCATGATGGTGCAATAAATGAATATGGTCTGAGACAACAACCCCCAATGACCTTAGGTATAAAGGAACAGTTGTGCTGATAGAGGTAAGTACCGACATCATCGGGGAATACTCTGGCCCATGCTAGGATAGATCAAGTACCACTCTTCCCTGCAGCTTCCCCTCAGCCATCTCCTGGAAGATACTTGTCAAAGCGTCCATTTTCTCCGTCCGCACATGTGCCTTGATGATACCTCGAGCGGCAAACTCCAACGTCTCAAGGGCTTCTGTGCGATTTCCAACGGCCGAACCGGTGATCGTCGCAAGCTTCTCCAGGATGAAGCCAGGGAACGCAGTCGCAATGGGCTGGGGGCTGTGCTCCGGGACGCCGACACAAACGAGGGTGCCGTTGAAGCGCAGCATAAGGAGGGCCTGGGCGTACGCTGCGTTCGAGGCCGTACAGACGATGGCGGCGTGGGATCCCAGACCATCGGCCAGTGATTGGACGTGCGCGGCGATGGCCTCGCCCTTGTCGTCTGTGGGGAACTGGGTGATGTCCACGAAGTGCTCTGCGCCGGACTCCTTGACGAGTGCTTCTTTGCTACCGTGGTCGATGCCGATGACGCGCAGGCCCATGCCTCGACTGGCCAGCTGCACTGCGATGTGTCCCAGCCCGCCGCCGGCGCCGGAGATCACCACCCATTGTCCTGGCCGTGCGTGACTGCGCTTGAGTGCCGCATATACTGTGACGCCAGCGCAGAGCATGGGGGCTGCCTCTTCCGAGGCGAGGCCGTCGGGAATCGGAGTTACATAGTTTGCTGGGCCGACTGTGTATTGTTGGAATGTGCCGGGGGAAAAGTATCCCGAGATCTTCTGTTTGAAACAGAGCCCATCAGAGCCGGCCTGGCATGGTTCTACATGTAGCATTCGTCAGTTCTGTGGTCGTTTCTGATAGCGGCACACCGAGAACGAAGAGCACACATACGGCAATTGCCACAAGCGCTCGAGACCCATTTGACACCCACTCTGTCTCCGATTTTCAGGCCCGATTCTTCCGCTCCAGGGCCGAACTTGACCACTTTGCCCACTCCTTCATGACCGCCCACCTGTCCTGCCGGGGCAGGAAGTGGAAGCGACGACCACTAGAGATCTGTTAGCTGGACAGCGACGGTGAGATTGGGTGGACTTGCGCTATTTGTCATGACACCGTAGTCAGAATGACAAACACCCGAGTGCGTCCTGGAGAGTCACGTTAGCCTGCCCAACAGACATTCCAAGGCTTTCTTTTGGAGCCAAGCGAAATATACAGATTGATAAGGACTTCACCGGGGCCAGGCTCAGGCACATCAATCTCCTCAATCTTTGTGGAGTTGGTGCCAGGCTGGTCATAGACTACAGCCTTTTGCTTCTTGGGAATACCCAGATCAGTCATCTTGGCAGTTGTTCTTGTATTCAGTGTTGTCGAAGAATGAGAGAAGAGATGATTGCGTGAAGGTGGGTAGTAGTAGATTGATTGCCCAAGGAAAATTCAAATTTATTTCCTACAAGCACACGGCGCGTACCCCAAGTACGCCTTTTATGCTTGATCGCCCCTGTCTGCTCGGAGCTACGACGCCAGGCTTGTGCTACAGCGCTGTTCCGCTACTGTACTAACGTAGGGGCCATTCGTCAGCACAATGAGGGAGAAAGAGGAGTCGATCAAAGGGTGGATATGCACCAAGATCACCGCGGCACAAAAGCACAGGGAAGCATGCGCCTAGGCAGTAGACGCTCCAAATCAACCGTCCTGACTGGAGGAGATGATTAATGAATCAGTTGGGGTTCTACCGACTCCTACCATTGTCTTACTTACTCTTATCACCTTGGATTGGAGTACGAGGATTGCGGGAAATGGGCTACGCCATGAGGGGTATGACGAGTATGGCTGCACCCAGCGTGTCATCGATGTATCGTTTAGTCTTAAATAAGGAAAGATCGTAGCAATCTGGGCCAGCCAGCATGATCGCCTCGGCTGTGCTTTTGCAGATATGTCCAGACTCCAGAGATGTATCATTTGACAGCCTGTGGGAGACTGAGAGGGGACATGATCCGATCACTAAAGTCTTAGAGGGAGTTAAGTATGGGGAGCGTGAGACAGCCCCCGGGAGTCAAAGCATGATGACATTGAGGGACTATTATATATATATATATATATATATATATACTATACACTACATTCGCCAGATAGGCTACGGGTCATACTGATTGCAATGTCATCACAATAAACATCCACCCCCACTATGGGACCGCTCGGCGCAATGTCCGCTGATGGAGTCCTGTCCTAAGTCAACAAAAGACAAGGACTCTAGAAGATCTTCCTCCTGAGTCTCTTTATCTCGCTATCTATCAAACAGTGACTCTGTATTTCGTAAACACCTCAAGCGTAGTTTTGCCCTGGCGCAAACCGACAGAAAGACTTAGACTTCCCAACCGCCCACAATGCCCATCCCAATCGTCGACTCGCACATCCACCTATTCCCCGAATCCCACCTTCTAGCTCTCGCATGATACACACCAGACAGCCCACTGGGGTCCCGGCACTTCATCGACGAATGCCGCACCGCAACAGCTTCCACTTCTACCTCCCCAGATCCCGCCCAAGAAACGCATCTGCGCGGCTTCATCTTCCTCGAAACCGACCGCAGGTCCTCCGTAGAGGAGTCGGAGTCCGGCTTGGGCTGGTCCCACGCTCTAGATGAAGTCTCGCTGCTGGCGCGCATTGCGGCAGGGGAGCCAGTTGCGCGCGAAAGACACAGCGAATCGGATAAGGAGCTGTGTCTGGGGATTGTCCCTTGGGCGCCTGTGCCTGGGGGTCCCGAGGCGTTGGAAACGTACCTCGCGCTTGTCAGAGAGAGAACTAAGACGGAGAATTTCTGGAGGAAGGTACGGGGGGAGAGGATGGGGGGAAGCCGGTGACGCTGGTTATTAGTACGTTACTTCCCCCCCTTTCCTCCCGAGTCTTCTATCGATGACATTCTATACAGGCTGACTGACTGGAATTCTGAAGACCATCTTTGCAAGCCGAATCTCCGATTACCGCATTCCAGCGCTGATTCTGTTACTTCCAATCCTGGTTTTGTGGAGTGGAAGACCCTAATTCTTGCCATAGCTCGGTATCCGACTACGTACATGAAGCTCTCTGGCGGCTTCTCGGAGCTACCACCTCTTGTTACGACCCCTGACCTGGATATTGCTTTGCTGGTTGCGCGGCTACAACCCTGGACAGATGTGGTTTTTGACGCTTTCGGTTCAGAGCGAGTCATGTTCGGATCAGACTGGCCAGTCTACAATATTGGTGGCGGTGGTGGTGGAAATGAAGTCTCTTGGGGGCGTTGGAAAAGCGTCGTGGAGAGTATCCTGTGCAGAAGAGGACTTGCCGACGAACAGAGAATGGGAGTCTGTGGACAGGTTGCAGTGGCAGCGTATGGAATAGAGATATAAAGTGCAGCTTATAATGGAAGTATATACATATCACATAGCATACGCCTCCTCGTTCTTTTCCTCATCATGGCGGAAATTAGCACGATCATTGGAGATTCACAAACAGTCCTCCATCCACAAGAAGCTGTGCACCAGTCTGCCCAGCCATCAATCAGCAAAGATTCCGGATACTCTGTCCCATGAATTGCACAAATTACACTCACCACATAGCCACTCAACTCCTCACACGCCAAAAACACCGCTGGACCAGCCAAGTCGGGCGGCTGACCCAATCGCCCCAGCGGAATCCTGCCCTCCATATACGCCCTCTTCGCAGGATCACTCATATCCGCATCATTCAACTGCGTCCGGATGGTCCCGGGGAGTAGTGCATTGCACCGGATCCCGTACTGGCCCAGCGCCACCGCACACGACTGCATCAGGCTGAGCACCCCGGCCTTGGTGGGGGTGTAGTGCGTCTGCTGCCCGCCGCCCACGAGCGCCGAGATCGAGCTGATGCCGATGATCGAGCCGCCCGGCGGCGACTGAGCCTTCGCCATCTGCCGCGCGGCGGCTTGGGTTGCGTAGAAGGCGCCGCAGAGATTCGTCGAGACCGTGTGGCCGAGGAGGGGAGGATCGACCTTGTGTGCGTGCGGCGAGGTTTTGGTTGATCAGTACGCGGAAGTTAAAGAAACGGGGGCAGAGAGAAGGTAAGGCAAAGCGCGAGCGTACTCCAGGAAATCTTCAAACTTGCACACGCCCGCGTTGCTCACAAACACATCTAGCCGTCCGAACGCCTCAACCGTCTTCTCCACAAATTCCCGCCCCGTTGCGGGCTGTGTCACGTCCCCCGCGACACTGAGGAACCTGCCTTCCTCGGACCCGACGATCTCAGCAACGTCCCTCCGCAAGGCTTCCAGGAAGGGCTCGTCACTCGGGCCCCCGAGATGATTGACTGCCACCTTGGCGCCGTGGCGGAGATAGTCGAGAGCGATGGCCTAGGGTGGGAGAATGTCAGCTGCGATGCGCAGGTGCATGATGTATTAAGTGTTGAGGCTTCAGTACTCTTCCGATTCCCGTTAGTCCGCCGGTGATGGCTGCAACTTTGCCGATTTGGGCAAGAGGCATTGTGACGTTTGCTTGCTGAACCTGTGCTCTGTAGAGCGCCGACGCTTAACGCTTAGGACCTGGTGTGTCTCTCTGTCTGCAGCGAGCGACTAACACGCGTTGTGTTAGAAAAATGATTTGGGGGATATAGTCCAGTGCACTGTCCGCCGATCTGATGATTTGCTTCCATTCTTCTTCAATATCTGATTTTCTAGATGAGAAACTGCTGGAACCCCGCCGAGGGGTAGCTACTCAACTACTAACCTAGCTATGTCCTGCTGAGTTGATGCTGGTGATAAGGCGATTGGTGGAGCTGGATTTCCCCCTCGGGACTTCGTGCGATTGATACCCCGAGACCACAAGTCCACACAGTTGGAGGTTACGCCGGGGTGGAATCTGGCTGAGGTTGGTGCTACAAAAATGGTATGGGAATGAAGTTTATGATTGCATGGGTAGAGATATAATCAACAAGATTCAAGGATTGCGTCTATCTAAAAAAAACTATGTAGTTCTTCTCCCATATGTACAGTCGAACAAGAAGCGCAGGGTAAGCCGCCAGTCAAAAAAAAAAAAAAGGTTAACAATCTATTGAGTCGTATCTTTCTCTTT
The DNA here is from genome assembly GCF_000002715.2 of Aspergillus clavatus NRRL 1. Lineage (NCBI taxonomy): Eukaryota > Fungi > Ascomycota > Eurotiomycetes > Eurotiales > Aspergillaceae > Aspergillus > Aspergillus clavatus. The sequence goes on along the minus strand of NW_001517102.1, from coordinate 225,040 downwards.
CTCAGCGGGTAATGCCAAGCTCTTCTGAGGGGCCGGGGTCAGTATAGAAGACGCAAGGATCAAAGGCGCTGCGGGATTCAATTCAAGCCCGAATCCAGGCTTGTCCAGGACCGAAACGTCGAGGTATCCCTGCGTCGGGATGGGTTCATTCAGGAAGAGATTGCCGAACACCGGCTCGACGGTCTTTCCATCAGCAGAGTTGGCCAGGTGCTCCTGAAACGGCGAGTTCGACTGCGATACGACAAAGTGATATGAATAGGGACCCGATGCGTGGGGGACGACGGGGATGTCATACGCCGCTGCAAGTGCGGAGACCTTGAGCAGCTCTGTCATGCCGCCCACCCACATCACGTCGGGCTGGATGATGTCGAGGTTGCGGCCCTCAACGAGTTTCCGGAAACCATAACGAGAATACTCGTGCTCACCGGAGGTGAATTTGACGGTAGGATGGGCGCGCTTGAGCAGAGCATGGCCGTCAAAGTCATCTGGGGTGAGACACTCCTCCCACCAGTCGATATTGATTCCTTCGGCCTCGCACCGCTTGACGAGCTCGATGGTGTATGGTACATTCAACGACATGTAACAGTCCACGCGCAAGGGGAAGTCGGGACCAACGCTCTCTCTCTGCTTGCGGAGATATGCGACGTTCTTCAATAATCCTTCCGTACCCTCATCAGGACCATGAGGCAGGGCCACCTTGGCTCCGGAGAAACCCATTGCTTTGGCTGCGCCGGGCTGCGAGCCTGTGCAGTAGAAGTCCAATCGTGAGCGGGTTGCACCGCCGATCATCTTGTAGACGGGCTCGTTGCGAATCTTGCCCAACAAGTCCCAGAGAGCGAGATCGATGACAGAGATAACGGCGACTGGGAGACCCTTTCTGCCGTAGAACATAGAAGCACGGTACATCCTCTCGAACAAGTCGTTGGTGTCACGGGGATCTGTCATTGGAGATGGGAGTTAGCGATTTTCACACTTTCTCACACAAGTAGACGCTCTACTGTGAGTTATCTTTTTTTTTTTTTTTTTTTCCTTCTTTTTATCACCAAGGGCGTGAATCTTACCGGCGCCAATGAGGAAACGCTCGAAATGCTGGTGTACCAACCAGCAGGCTGGGGGACCACCGAATCCAGTCGCAAATCCCTTGGTTCCGTCGGTGGCTCCGACCTCAACACAGAAGGATCCCAGCACATTGATACCCCAGGATGTCCGGGAGCCGCGATATTGGGCCCATTTTGTCATGGGAGTGGAGATGTCGCTGTCGATCAACCAGTGACCACCTTTGACCTATAGATAGGGAGTGTACCCTTAGCCATCGGAATCGAAGAGACCACGAGCTAACACAACGTCAGGACGATAACTTACATTGTGATAATCACCTCCCGATCCTACTCCACCAATGATGAAAGACCGAATCTCCTTGATGTGGGGGAAGGCTGATGTGGTAGTCATGTTGGGCTAAGAGGATGTATTGCTTGCCGGTTGACCACAAAACAAATTAGAAAATATAGAGAGACAGATCAGAGAGATTCGGGAGGTTTCTCGCTCAGCAAGAAGAGGGAAATGGGGCATATTTGAGCACGAGTCAACCCGGTCTCCATCGAGGGGCAACGGTTGATTCTCTCGAACATGTTCCTATATCTCGGGGCATTGCTTGCCCGAGATCAACACGTGCGATTGGCGAAGCTCAGTGTGTCTGTATAGCACCCAAGTAAGGTAGGACACTTCTCCCCGGCTGGGATCGGTGATTGAAATGATCAGTTAGTATGTTGAAAATAGCAAATCCCCTGTTCCTTCGTGCCATCTACTGTTCCATTTGCGGAGAATCAATTCCTGAAGCTGCCGCCAAATCAGTGAACTCTTCGTGATGGATTTTGCGGCGTCAACAAAAAGCGACTTGAAACTTGAGACTTGAGAGAGACCCGCGGTGGCTGCCTCAGGCACCGACCCGGATGCTCGTGATCATTGTTTAGTCCCGATGGCCTTCTCGGTCTTCCTTTCTCTCGTTCCTATTCTTTTTCTCTTTGCTTCAATTCCCCATTTTTTGGGCCTCTTCTGTTGATTTTCATCATTTATTGATCTCCGCTGGCTATCATTCGACACCCCTGGCTCCTTACGTCTGTGACGATCATGTCTCGTTGCTGCTGATGGTCTGCTGCTACTGGAAGCTTTCCATAACTCCGAGCCGAACTCGCTAGAACACAATGCCGAACGCTGTTGTAGCTGCAATTCAGAAGACTCCACAAGCGTCACAGCCACGGCACAATCAGACTGATCAGAATCAGAGAGAGGAACAAAGTGCTGATGATTCCTGGTCTGCGGGTGAGAGCGATAATGATCATGTCGCCCAGAACGGGTCCAGTACTGCCCGAGGTTTGAAGAGGAAGCGCCCGCTCACGGTATCGTATGTTGCGCTCCTCCCTGTCGATATTGCTGCTATCTCAACGATGTTCACATAGCTCTGGCCTGTTCCAGCTGCGGATTCTGACGTATAAACTGTAGATGTGAGCTTTGTAAGCAACGTAAAGTCAAATGTGGTATGTATTGGCTGTCCGGCGCTCCGTCGCATCCTCTATCTGGTGATTCCCTCATCTGACAGGCATAGATCGAGCCCAGCCAAGCTGTGGGTGGTGCGCTCGTAATGGCCAATTGTGTGAATATAAGGAACGAAAGAAGCCCGGTCTTCGGGCTGGGTATGGGAAGGAACTAGAGCAGCGGCTCGGTATGCAGAATACTTCCTTGCTGATTTCTCTCTCGCTCGCTGACAATCAGGACCAGACCGGCTAGAGCAAGTCATTCAGAATCAAGCCCGTCTTATTGAAACCCATATCCTTCAGAGCCAACCCCGTCTGAACCATGACTTATCTCACCCGGGGCCACTTTCATATAGTTCCCCGTCGGAACCATCTGCAGTTAACGGCCCAAGCCCTCGCAAGGCGCTCTATTTCCATGAGGCCTCAGCAACCCCCATGTCAACTCGCGCGAATGATGTATCTATAACCAGTCCCTCGGACACATCTACTAAGAACGCTATGCAGATCCATCTTTCAAAAGGCATATCTTCAGCGGGTCTACTCCCATCACTACCCGAACCTGGTCCACATAACGACTACATAGGCAACGAGTCATCATTGAAGGTGCCGGTGAACTTATTCTCCAGTCAGGAGCACTCCCTTACTGATCCGGAACTTGATCTGCCTCCGTATGACCTTCTATATGCGTTGGTGGACCTCTACTTCGAGCACATCAACACGTGGTGTCCTATCCTCCACCGAAGAACAACCCTGGATACCTTTTTCGGACCGACGCCTCTCGACGAAGCCGATCGCATGGTTCTTTATGCCATAGTCGTGACAACTCTCCGTTTCTCGAGTGATAGTCGTCTAAGTGAGCAGAACCGCAAGCGCTACCACGACTCTTCTAAGCAGAAGGTCCTCCTATATGGGCTGGAGAACTCGTCCGTCAAAGCACTCCAAGCATTAGTGATTCTGGCTCTAGATCTGGTCGGATCCTCCAATGGCCCGCCTGGTTGGAAACTGCTTGCGCTTATCACGCGGTCAGCCGTCCAGCTGGGATTAGCCGTCGAATCCAAATCTTGTCTTATTGCTCCTGTCTATCCGTCGATCTATACATTAAGAGCAATCACTCTACCGGAACCAGATTCCTGGATTGAGGATGAAGGTCGACGAAGATTATTTTGGATGGTGTACCTCTTGGACCGGTATTCTACCATCGCGACAGCATTCGACTTCGCCCTGGATGACAAAGATATTGACCGCAAGCTTCCCTGCAAGGACGAATATTTCACGAAAAATCAGCCAGTTGAAACTAGGTGGTTCCAACACTCCCGCGAGCGCCCTGGCTATCTCAGCCGGGCAGAGAATGTTGGCTCCTTCGGATTGTACGTGGAGGTTCTCGGTATCCTTTCACGGGTACACGTCTTTCTGAAAAGACCGGTAGACATCGGCTCCTTATCTGATGTAGAGGAGTGGCAAGCGACGTACCGCAAATTGGACAGCGATTTGACTTCATGGGAGTTCAGTCTCCCGGCTGAATACGCGTACGAAAACTCCTCCCGGCTGCTCAATGGATCGAAACACACCAAGGGTCTCCATTGCGACTGGGTACAGCTTCATTCCACTTACCAAACGTAAGGTTTCCCTCCTCTAACATGACCTCATTCACATGATAGATCATTAATGGCAATCAGAGCTGTGATTCGACTTCATTCATCCGCCGCATATCCGACCACAAGATCTCCGATCTTCACACCATCGTACAGTGCCAGTCAACGATGCTTGCTGGCCGTCGATAACATCTTATCAGTAACACGCTTCGTTGTAGAAAACAACATTCTCGACAAACTGGGGCCACCATTCGCTTTTACTCTCTGGGTCTCTGCTCGTCTGTTGCTCGTGCACGGCTCTACCATAGCTCGCACCGTGAGCCCTGACATTATTTTCTTCGTTGACACGCTTGCCCAGATGGGCAGATACTGGAAGGTGGCAGAGCGTTATAGCTCCATCTTGCAGCGCGTCCTTGACGAGTACGGCGAATACCAACAATCCGGTGCAACCGAAGGCGAGCGGTCCACACCGTCGAGCGTGAAGATCCTTGCGGACATGCGCCGTTGCGCATTTGACCTGGACTTCCTCATCTCCCGACAGCCACGCTCGTCACCGGCGACCAGCCACCGCGCAGTGCCAGTAGCACCCGCACCACCACGCAACCTTGCACCGAACGAACTCGAATACCTCGATGTCTTCGGTTTCTTCAATGTTCCTCGTGTGCCCGCCGGACGAGCCCCGGACCTCATCAGTCTGGACATGAATACGGCAGTCAACAATCCCATGTCAATCCATGGGTTGACCGACACAGGCCCCACAAATTCTATTGTGGATAATGCTCATTCAAACTGCAACGAATTCAACATCACCAACTACCTGATCCCGACTCCCGAGACGGATTGGCTCTTTCGGCCCGGTGGATGATCTCCATTGCTGTCTTCATTGACTTCCTCATCGACTTTCCACTCGTGGGACCACCATTCCCCGCGTGTGATCATGGACATCGTGTCCACGATGACACGCTCGCAAGAAGGATCCTTGGCTCTTCCTGCCTCAAGTTGTCCCTTGACTTGACGCCTTAGAGTGAACCAACTAAGGCGTAGAGGCATCCCATTAGCCGTTGAGTTCAACACGTCCTTTCAGCTCTTGTAGTCGTCAGGACTACGCCTACGGCTATGGCTTGCTTCACCTATACGACCACTCCGTTTTATTAACGGTGGATACATGTGTTTGTCATGCAGCAAATATATGGACCAGCCTGCTACTCAGCACTCTTACTACTGCTGGGGGTCTTAGAGAGCACAGAAAATCCTCTCAAATCAGCCTGCAGGTGAAGTATAAGACATCATCAGAAAAATGTTGCAGGAATTCAATTTGTATCATTACTCATGCTTCTTGACTCGTGTTGACATGGTCCCTCTTGTACATTGATTGCCCTCTGCACGGCGAGAATCCATTGTTTCCACTCACCAGAGTATCCCCCAGATGCAACCCTCCAGGAGTCAGAACGTGACACAAGAGAGGCTCGGGGATACACACTCTTAGGATCCAGCCCAGAACAACACATGAAAGTAGATGACAAATTAAGAACCTAGAAAATCAGAGAAAAACAAAAGACTGATGATTCGTTTCACATGTCGTAATAGAGGAGACCAGAAAAAGTCATTGAGTGAGCAAATCAATGAGCTTGCACCCTTCCGCAAAAAGTGATAGTCCCCCAACTTTTCGAAGTAACACGCGAGGTCGAGCCTTAGAATACACCCTTCCGATTTAGAAGAAAGAACAAAGTGTCCCTTAGAGAGCATTGAGTCGTGACCAAAGCGAGCCAGTCGCCATCACGCACTAAAGGGAGAAAGTCATCAGGTCGTAGATGCATTGGCCGTGATAGATGCGTTGGACGTGTCGGAGGTCTCTGTTTGTTTACCTTTCTCGTCCTCACCGTCCACAGGAAGCTCAATACGAACGAGAATCTCCTCGAGGAAGCCCTCAAGGAACGAAACGACGCCCGAGCCCATTCCAACCGGCGATTCGTTATCCCAACCGTCAAGGCGAGAGAACGAAAGGACGAGATCGTTGACAATGCTTTCAACCATCTCCTGAACGTATTTGCGAGTGGCATCAATCTCGAAAAGCTTCTCTGGATCTTCGCCACTATGCAGCATAGCCTGGCGTGCAATAAGTTCTGTCTGACCCGCACGGCGACGTACAGCAGCTTTCAGAGCGGGGATGATAACACTGGTGAGAGGCGTGACTGCTTCGAGATCAGGATCTCTGGTCAATATTAGTTCAGTGTCCTGGATCTGAGCATCAAGCGGCCTGGGGGCGAAATGACGAAACGGGTTGTTGGGGTCGTCCATGGGGCGTGTTGTGTGTTTCGGTCGAGGCGGCTGGGATGAGGTATGCTTTGGGGTGGGTGGAGGACGTGGATGTGGGAGATAGTGAGGATGTTGTTCAGATCGAACCTCCACTTTTGTGGAAGGTTTTTGTTCGGTGTATTTTGAAGGAGTAGGAGGTGGCTTTCGCTCATGAAACGACACGTCTTTCGGTGCGGCTGAAGCGCCGGTTCGATGCTTTGGTTGACCTGATGAGCTGCTTGGCGAAAGGTCGAGTTGAAGAAACACTGAATCCTGTGCTAGAGACTGTTGTAGAGCTCTGTTGTACTCGCTTGTGCTAGGGCTCTCTTTAGGTTTCCCAGCAACTGGTTTCTGAGCGCGTGTAGGGGTTTGTGGGGGTCTGACGTCTGCAGCTTTCTGTTTCACTGGCGACGGGGGCAATGGGACCTTAGTGGGAGATGCACTAGTCACAGGAGCAGAGCCTCTCTTTTTCGGTGAGTCTGGCTGAAAGTAGCTTGGTTTCAATTTCTCTTCGCGATGCTCGCCCGGGATTGATCGTTCTGCATGATCATGATTCCTCGCGTTTGCACCCGACGCTTTCAAATGGTTCAAAGCTGATGTGCGTCCGGCAGGGCGAACTGTGCCAAAGTCCCACAAGTCTTCCTCATGTTCGGTGTCTTTCTTACCAGACAGAGGCTCTTGTAAATATTCCTCATCTGCCCCAGCAACCTGGACGCCACTGCGAATCTGCCAGCCCTCGAAGCGCTCAATCAATTCAGTGAGATATGTCGTTCTCCTTGCCCGCTTCACAAATGGATGCTCCAGTAATTCCTTGGCTGAAGGTCTCTCTCTTGGGTCACGCCGCAAACACAATTCGACAAAATTTTTGAACGTCTTGCTGAACGGCCCCTGCAGTGTGGGAGGAGCATTCTTTGGGATCAAGAACAAGACCTTCATCGGATGGATATCAGAGTAAGGTGGTTCGCCAAGAGCCAACTCTATGGCGGTGATTCCCAGAGACCAGATATCAGCTTTATAATCATATCCCGACTGTTTGATGACTTCTGGAGCCATCCAGAACGGGGTTCCCACGAAGGTATTTTTCTTTGTCATCGTGGCTGAGAGTTGGCTTGAGACACCAAAATCCGCGAGCTTCACCTGGCCGTTAGAAGTGAGGAGGATATTGGCAGCTGCACAGACTGTTAGCATCGCATATGGGTGTCAATGGGACACCAGTATAGGTAGGTACCTTTCACGTCACGGTGCAGCTTTTTGTCATTATGCAAATAATCCAGGCCGCGCAACAGTTCTCTCATGATGATTGTGATATATTCCTCTGGGATTGGCCCCGGACGGAGTAGGTCGCTGCAACTTCCTCCAGAGCAGAATTCCATGATGATCCACAAGTGGGAGCCCTTGAGAAAGGAGCCATGATATTTCGTCACGTATGGCGAATCAAGTTCCGACAAAATGGCAATCTCCTGAATGATGTCTTCAACTTCATCTTCGGCATTTTCGACATCAATGATTTTGATTGCGACGGACGTTCCTGTACGCTTATCGACACTGCAACGAACGGAAACTTTGGTCAGCTGTCTGGTTTCTGCATTGGGAGGGGGGAGGCACAGCTTTACCCCTTGTAAACTCGTCCAAAGCTTCCACCACCTGTCAACCAGAAATGTCAATAAAGCCTGGCGAAGCGTACGACATGTCATCGGGAATTGAAACGCACCGATGCAGTTCTGTCTCATGTAGATGGTTTCTGGATCTACCATTCCTTCCATTGTCGCGGCTCCAGAGCAATCACAACGAGAGAGATGTCAGGTCCTTGATGACACTACAGCGTTTTGATACGATCAATTAGCAAACCGCAATCCAGAAGCAATTTATACCCGAATTGAGAGGGGTTGTGGTGACAAGGGACTCGCGCGCGTGTAGAAAGGGCGCATAGCATAATCAAGGGTTTGTCCGGAAGGGCGATCCTGAACAAATGTCTGATCCAGGAAAAGGGATACATACCAATTGCCCTGAATAGGCTAAGCGTGTAGTTTGTTAGGCCAATGCAAGAAAGAATATGACATTGGAGAACGTCTTGACGTGATGTCGTTTGGGAAGAGCGTTGACTATCGACACAGTTAGTGAGACATTCATGCATATAGAGATTGATGGTCGATATGCTTGACTCTGTACTGACCTGTTGTCTGACTTTCTAGGCTTGAACAGATTCCACGGAGTCTAAGCAGTCGTTAACAACCAGGCATACTTCGAGAGGCAGAGGACTAGCAGCTAGGAAAGAGTGACGGGCATAGAATCTTACTTACCAGGAGCCCTAAGTCCAAAGCATCAAAGTTCAAAGCAGGTACCAGTATCCGCTCCGGTCTTGAATAAGTCAGAGTTGAATTCCCTTGCGTCCCTGGAGAGAGCAACCAAGTCAACAACAACAATAACAGAAGCGTTGATTGGGACAGCGCGGGGTTCATTCTGCCAGGCGGTGAGGTTTATCTCCGCACTGCTCTTGCATCATTTTGTTAGGCGGTGAACCCCCCCTGATAGGAGATCACATCTATAAGGAGACTACGATTCACTGCAGTGCATACATACTATCTCATAAGAAAGGGATTCCGTTTGCCTGTGTGAATGTATTAATTGTGCATTCATCCTGCGCTAAGGAGGGAATCCTATCATTATGTTGTGCGGTCTAACTATCTCCCAGGCATAACGTCTGTGATGCTTGGGCTCCAGTCGTAGAAGGTAGCGAACGAATTGGTTTGGATTCCTCAATCTTCAAGATACCCTATCATTACCGTGCCGTTCTTCAGGCCGGCCTCATCAATGCTCACATCAAGTGAATCAATCAGATTGCGGCCCATCGAGTTCAACTCAAATTCGACGCCAACCTTATCCAGTAACGGGGGATCCGCTTTGAGCCACTCGTATATCCTTCTCACAGGATCTGTCAAGGCAAATCGTCGGATCACTCTTCCTGACGGGTGTCGGAACTGGATGCGGGTGGTAGTAGCAGGATCGGCCGGCGGCTCCGTATGTGGTCGGTCGTCTGGGATGGATGCGAACACCGATAGGCTTTCGGGAGTCTCTTCTGCCAGATCATTCTCCTCCATTTCGACATCTTCAGCGACAGCGACCTTGCCCTTGCCCTTGACATCTTCAGTGCTCCGAGTCAGCTCATCTGGATCTTCCACTCTTGGAGCTTGCGCAGTCCCGTCTCCCAAGCTGTTCCTCATTGCCATCTCCAACATTTCCTCTTCAGTCATCGCGTCAATGGTCTTCTCCTTCTTCTCGAACTTTCGTTTTGCCACGGGGTTCCGCACATTATGTTTGAGGCTGTACCGGTCCAAGAACTCATGTAGTTGCATGAGGAATTCCGCCGGCTTCATTATTGGCGGCCCTGACCAGACCTTCATTTGCTCGCCTGTCCGGGGATCCACAATGGCTATGTGAGGATAATTGTCAGAAACGTCGCTCGCCTGGAAATAATATTGCAGATAAGGTGTCGCGCGTTGGTCGTCTTTCGAGTACTGTAAGAATATGAAGTGCTCCTTGATTGTATCTTTGACACCGGGATCTTTCCACAAGTCTCTGTTCAAGACTTGACAATCGAATATGGACTGATCCTGAATATTGACGAGCAGCCATTTCTCGTTATCACGCCCTTCTTGCCGTGCAAGATCCCACGGTAGCCTCGACATGATATCGAAGGGGGGCCTATACATCGCCGCCAGCATGTTTTGTTTACTGGAGGCCTCAGACGCTCCTCCTGTGGCCGCTGCCAGTGTCTCGCGCTGTGAGTTTTCATCTCCCGCCCAAATATCTGCTGTGTCCGTTTGATTGAAGATTCCAGGTCGACCTAGCACATAGAAAGACAAGTTAGATATATGGCTGCTGACAGATACGCTAGGATAATACTAACCACGATGCTGCTGGCGTGCTCGTAACTGGCCCAATATGCTCGTATGCATTTCCCCATCATCAAAGTCGACCTCCGGTCCCACAAGCGTTTCCGTTGTTCTAGCCATCGGAGCTCTTACATCATCAGAGCTGTCCCTGCCCCCGTGATACATTTCCTCCTGCAAACGACGAGCCATGGCTTCATCATCCTCATACATCGATGCTTGCGGGGCCGGCTGGGATCGTGGTGCGGAAAGTGTCTCGTCAACAGCAACATCGTCGTCAGAGTCAATATGGACAACCCCGGATGCATCCTCATACCCAGTAGCACGCGAGGGCCTAGATGCAGCAGTCGATGATGCCGGTTCTTCAGTCAAAGATGCACCTCCATTCTCAAAGTAGAGTTGCATAGCCTGCTCAATATTGAAATCGGCTAACTGCAGATACTGTGTTGCCAGTGAGGGGGTTGAGCCCGTTATCTCGGTGAACTGAGCCACCACGTCGCCCTCCATGGTGAACAAGCCGGAGAGGAAGCCGCACGGGTGATAGATGAAGATGAATAGACTTCAGAAAGGCCAGAATGCAGTGTAGGAAGAAGGTGTGGAGGATGATGATTGTTAGTTCAAGACCAGGTGATGCAAAGACTGTCGGATGCGAAGCTAGTGATGGGGCACAGTCTCGAAGACGATAGAGGAGGATAGCACCATTCGTTTGAAAACACCTTGTAAACTAGATTTCGATTTATGCAAGTGCGTCCATTCGAGAGATGTCATGGAAAGAGCGGTATGTCAGTGCTGCCAGAAGAGACTCGTTGTGAGGGATCTGATAGCCTATCTATCTTGTGTCTAACTCAGCATTTGATCAGTGACGCACTTGCCCGCCGCTCCGGAGGAACTAATTCTCCGATTTCCGATTACCTCGTGGTTACCGCTAGTTGTATGTAACGGTATCGCGATTACGCAAAATATTGCAATGCTGCAGCCCATCGTCAGGTGACTGTTGGCCAATGTCTCAAGGCGCGACACGGTGCACGCGTCTGATGTCGCGTCAAAACAAATTATGCCTCTTTTGGACGATCCTTCAATGGTGTCCTCCATTGAAATCTCCGACTGACCTCAAGAAGACCCGTCTCGACATATGATATTTGGCAGTAGTAACCTTGCGACGATATATCGCGCCTACTCTCCAGATATCTCTTTCAACCTAGCTCTTGCTGAAGTCCACAGGATATTGTTAGTCAGACGTCCTCATGGCTGTCTCCGTCCTGGGGAAGCGCCAACGAAGTGCCATCGAGGCAGAAGGTACGACTACCCCCAAACCACATTCTATTTACCCTGATAATTCCAGCGCACTGGGTTCAAACTGCTGACTAGATCCTTTCCAGTGTCGACGTTGCCGGTGCGTAGTTCAAGCAGACGCCGAACACAACCGCCACGCATTCTCCAACAAGACAACGAGCCTTCTGTATCCTCAACACGACAACTGAGATCAAGGACAAGAAACACCACTCTTAGAAAAGAAGAGAGCGAGTTGGAAACCAAGAGCGCTCCTTCTGGGGCCCCGAAAATCAAACATGTTGTTCGCATCACTCAAATTACGTCCCCTTCGAAGACAAATCCTCAACCTCGAAATTCGGAATTGGTCAACGGTAGGCATATAAAGTTTCCCTGTGTTGAGTTTACATTGACAATCTGCAGACGAAAATACGCAACCTGTCGAATTTAAGACGCCTTCCAAATCTAGATATCGAGATGCCCTCGACTCGCCGCCAATTACTCCAAAGCACAGAGTACAGGTTGGAGGTAGTAAAGCGTTGACTCCCCGCACACCCCGGCAGATCTCGACACCGACGACCGCTCAAACAATCTATACAAACGCGAGGCAGTTGTTTGCGCGAGGTGCAAGTTCGGGTCGATTGATCGGGCGAGACTCGGAACGGGAAAAGTTGAAGTCTTTCATAAAGGAGGGCATCGCCTCACGAACGGGCGGCTGCTTGTATGTCAGTGGGCCTCCAGGAACCGGCAAAAGCGCCATGGTTCACGAAGTGTGCCACGAAATGGATCTTAGCAGCCTCAAGCTTGCACACGTCAATTGTGCCAGTATGCGGTGTGCTCGTGACGTGTACGGGAAGCTCATCGAAGATCTCGGTGATGACGGCCAAGTCTTCAAGAAGAGTGAAGCTGATCGACTAAAGGCTTTGTTTCTCCCTGATAAGAAGAAGGACGATCTTTTCCTGGTTACCCTTGATGAAATAGACCATCTTCTCACAGCAGATGCTGGGGTTTTGCAGTCCTTATTTGAATGGTCTTTACATGGCAAATCATGTCTTATGCTCGTTGGGATCGCCAACGCACTTGATTTGACGGATCGTTCGTTACCGCAACTGAAAGCAAAGAACTTGAAGCCTCGTTTACTCCCATTCTTACCCTACAACGCTGGGCAAATTGCAAACGTGATCTCCAATCGTCTCAGGTCTTTGATCCCTGCGGACCTGAACCCGGAGCCCAATTTTGTCCCCTTTGTCCAGCCCAATGCGATTCAACTGTGTGCGAAGAAAGTGGCATCGCAGACAGGTGATTTGCGAAAAGCGTTCGAGCTTGTCAAGCGTGCCATTGATCTCATCGAACAAGAAACTCTTCAGAAACTGGAAAAACAGAAGTCAAACACTCACAGCCCTTCCAAAACGATTCTGGTAGAAAACAATAACCTTTCGTCTCCTGCCAGAACTGCAGCATGTAAGCAACAACCCACACACGGCTATACGACTCTCACGGCACCGCGTGCCAGCATTGCACATGTGGCTCGCATTACCTCAGCTGCCTTTGGACAAGGGACCGTCCAAAGACTCCAGGCCCTCAATCTCCAGCAGAAAGCAGCTCTTTGCGCTTTGATTGCTCTCGATCGGAAACGGCGTGATGGTGAAATCTTTGGCACAACATCCAAGTCCAAGATCTCGGCTCCTACGATCAAGCAAGTTTTCGACACCTATTGCACATTATGCCGGGCGGACAACATTCTCCATCCCCTCACGGCTACCGAATTCAAGGATGTCATCAGTAACCTGGAAACTTTGGGTCTGGTGGGCGAATTCCAAGGCCGAGGCCGGGGTGGAACAGTTGCTGGCGGCTCCGACATCAGACGCACTCCTTCGAAGTCGATGGGCGGCCCAATGACTCCAAGGAAAGGAATGGATGAACAGGGCCTTGTGTGCTTTGTCTCACAGAAGGAAATCGAGAGCCAAATTGACGGCCCAGGAGAGGGCATTCTCAAGAGACTACTGATGGGTCAGGGACTATGATACTATACTGTCAGCGTCGATTTTGTGGGAACGGTCGGTGGTTGAAAGCCTGTCTTCAAGCGTTGGTTTACTAGCATTTTTACATTGGCGTCTGGTTATTGGATTCAGCAACAGACGTAAGGAGTTGGTGCACATCAGGGATTCAGGTCCGAAGAATTGGTTAGATATCCCCAGATACGATTAATGAAAAAAGTCAAATTCAATATTCTCTCAGAAGTAACCAGAGAGTATCCCGGAGGTTCTGCTCGACACTTGACTTTGGATGGTATACAATCAAATAAATTCATTCAATCGCTTTCCGACGAAAGGCAGCATGACTTTAAAACACATCAACAAAGGAAGACAGAAAGATATCACAGGCGTCTTGGACAGACAAGGGTAAAGGTACATGATGAAAATTGGGTATGTCAAAGGGGAAAGATAGGTTGTTATGCACGAAGAAAAAGACAAAAAAAAAAGAGAATTTATGTGTCGGGGAAAATACAGCACGAGTAACATAATATGAAAAAAGAAACAGAAAACAACCGCCATCACCAGCTCGACTGACAAGAACCTGCTGAAAGCTCGAGAGGCGACAAACATATAAGCCCATCCTGGTCTTGGTGCGCATTTTGAAGGGGTTTTTGTGTGCATGTGTGTGTGTGTGTGTGTGTGTGTGTTGTGATCAAGCGTCGCTCCGGGTGGATCATGACGACATTGAAAGCATGAAGACGTTGATGGTTAGAAAGAAACTAATCATCCATAGGTTTATCCTCCAGGGTCACACCCTTGGGTTCACTCTCGGCAAGGCTGTTCCGCTTGCTGCCTGGTTCGGAGTCCGTACCTGTGGCAATGGGGAAGCTGGCCCGATTGCCCAGCCCGGGCTTGCGAGTGAACAAAGCGCCGGAGCGGGGGATCGAGTTGCGCTTTTCAGGCCCGCCGGTGGCTGTCACGTAGCCAGGGGTGGGCGTAGGGGTAGGGGAGCCCTCAGATTCGGGCGCTGGGGGAGAGCTAGATGACTCCGAGGTGGTGCTCACGCTAGCAGCAGCCGAAGTTGGGGACTCGCTGGAAGTGCCATTGGTAGCGTTCTCATTGGTCTGGATGTTCACGCTCGTGAGTTGCTCTGCTGCCGTGGGAGACTCGACTTTGGGAGGTACTTCCAAGCTGCTTCTTGTGGCTGCCCGCCTTTCAGTCGGGCTGCCGACGTGGATCGGGAATCGTCCAGCCTCTGAGGCACCGCTGGAGCGGTCACGACGATGCTTCCTAGGAGGAGCTGGGCTATTTGCACGGCTGCGATCAACGATAGCACGGTTTCGTGCCTCCATCGCCGCGCGACGGTTGCTCTCATCTGTGCTTATAGCACGTGGGCGGTTGGCGGTTGATCCCAGACCAAGAGCACTCGATTGACGCTTAAGCTCGCCAAAGATGGCATCCTTGTGGGCGAAGAGGTCGCGAATCAGACGATAGTTATGGCGTTCGTTCATCGTAAGACTGTTCTCCAGCCGGGGTCGAAGGATGCACGGAGCCAGCGCTTGTGCCAACGCAGAGATGTATGCTTCATCAGCGGAAGTCAATTCTATAAGTCGCGTAAAGTGGGTCATGATGGCGTCAAGCGTAGCGATGTTGTTGAGACGGAGTTGGCCAAGTGTGCTCTGCAACACTTTGATCCGTCCTTCTTCCGTAGTCTCATGGGCAGTGGTGGAATAAATGGTCTTGACAATCTCATAGACTTGCGAAGAGACGAGAGAATCTAATAAGGAATCAGCACACTGTCGGAATTGAAAGTTCATGGAGTGGGCACAAACCGGGCAATTCAAGAAGATACAATTTTAATACGCTTGCGATAATGGGTATCTCGAATTTCTGCAACACTTCAATGTAGTTCACTTTGCTGTTGTTCAAAATATTACGGAGATGATGAGTTGCCGCCAAGGGGACATCATAGAGCCAGATGGCACGTCGTGCTTCATCGCCTTCGAGTTCTGGATAGTCTGAAGAGACCAGTCAGTATCATATGGGGAGACAAAGATAGGGTTGTCTTACGGTTATCCAGGTATGTCAGAATGGTAGTCAAGAGGACAGGAACTCGTTTGCGATCGGCTCGGGCTCTAGCCTCAAGGTCGACACCGAAATTTTGCTCTGCAGGGGTGAGCAACCGGAGTTTTTCAGTTTCGCTTGTTCTCGGGCGATCATACCTTCAACGGATCCATAATAGTTCTCGTAGGCCTGCACACGGGGGACGAAACCGCCTGTGCGATAGTTTTCCAGCAGGTATCGTAGATCTCCCAGAGGCTGGATTGTCTCCTGGTAAAGCATCATGTGGTCCACTGTGCTTTGCAGGTTGGGAATGACATTGCTGATGGCACCCGAGAAATCGAGCACAACGGCTTTGATCGCTTTGAGACGATCCAGCTCGCACTGCTCCATGAAGCGGAGGTTTTCCACGATCTCCTCCTCCAACTTGCATCTAATCTGGTCCAGTTTCTGCACAGCAGTCCGGTACCGTTCGTCAGCCTCGCGTGCTTCCCTCCGAAGCTTCTCAGATGGAGTTTCGTTCGGGTAGGGATTGTTGAGAGGGTTCCAGCCGGCCAGCATTTCTGATACCGAAGAAATTGGCGACTCGATTCCGTCCTCGCTCGACGCAATCGATGTCACACGCATCAGAGGCTTCTTCTTTTCTGGGATCCCGGTGATCTGGAACACTCTTGGGCGCCATTGATAGTTCATCTTCGAGCTGTTGGCGAAGGTGCTTCCAATGTTGCCCACCAGGCGAAGGAAACCATTATCGACAAGATCCTGTCCGATTCTCTCGGCATAGCTGACGCTGGTTCCGTTCATATATTTCTGAATGTACTCAACAAGATCCGCACCGTTGGAGGTATTCTGGTACGTTCCAATAATAGGAACCTTGACCTCCCTGACCTTGATGTTCTCAAGCATGTGGATCAGGAGCCTCTTCACCTCCTCCGTGGAATAGATTTGATCACCCAGCTCAACTGGCTCTTCCTCCTCTACCTGCTCTTCCGGCAAGACGATCTTCGGAGTCGCCTTGATTTGCGGACTGGTCTCGGGACCCTGGAAAGCAAGCTTGTTCTCTTCCTCCAGATCTTCTACCACCCGGCACTTGTTGAAGTAGTGACTGCGCAGTTTCTTGACCAGGTCCACCTGCTTCGTATGCTCCTTTATCCTGGCCTGCAGATCGTCATGCGAGTTCTGAATCCGAGCCTCGTGTTGGTCGCACCAGCGTCGAAAGGGGGAGACGACAAGCTCGCGGATGTTCGACGCAATTTTTTGGTGGTTCTTCGACGCCTCGGCCATCTCCGAGCGAACACCTTCATATGCCTAGAATCGCCCCGGGGGCCCCCCAGTCAGCCAACAGAAACGCCTTTCCACGCATAAACAAGGCGCAGCCTACCTTCCTCACGCTCGCCCCATCATCCTTGGCGAACCCAGTCGTCATCCGATCCACGCTCGGCGCAATGTCCCCCAGCTTGAAACCATACTGCTCCTCCGCATCCGCACGCAGGCCCGCAATGGTCAGGATCTGCTTGTTCTCGACGACACCTTGCTGGAGCTTCCCGTACAGGACCCCGAGACCGGTCGCATAGTCCGGAGTCCAGAACGAATCGGCGAAACCAGGCATTGCTCAACTTGCTCGATATCCTAAAGCCACAACCCGGGTGAAGTCCACTGGTGCGGGAATTGCCCAATTGGTGTCTGAGCGACTGCCGCAGCGGGGTATCTCGAAATCGACGGCAGTGCGAAGGGGGGAAAGAATGGCTTCCCCTGCGGTCCCAAAAACTTTTTTGCAACCACGGCGCAACCTGAAGAGCCTCCACGAACCTATTCTCCGGGGAAAGGTGCAGTAACAAACAGAGAATGAGCGACCAGCCAGGTTGGGAGTGTTTGTCTCGATGTTTTCTGCGAGTTCTGGTGTAATACAGATCGGCTGCACGCAGCTGTAGGCCGAAGGAGAAGCCGTGGGAGAGCGCTTAACGTCGATCCAAGGGCGAGTGAAAGCGCCAGGCAGCCAAGAAAAAGCAAACGAGAGTCACGGGAAAACCAATGAAATGAGGGATGCGTTGGGAGGATCTGTGCTGTACACACGACTGATAATTATGACAACAATAACAACAACGATAAAACAACGACAACCAGTGCAGCAAATATTAAGGGAAGCAGACAACAGCAAGGAGGGATAACGAAACTGTCTTGCTGGCCGCGATCCTGAAAAGCGTCTCGGTCGGTCTTTTGGGCTGCCGTCATGTACTGTGCATGTAAACCGTGGTAAAATACGAGCCTTGGAAGCCTCCACTGCACGCTCGTTGTTCCCCTCGCAACCTTATTAATATTTCATACGCACATCGAGTATCTATTTTTGGGTACGTTGTTTCAAAACGTTACCTAGATTTACCCACACTTGACGCCGTTGCGAAGCATTTGTGGCTTTCAGCTCGATTATTACAGTACGGGACAGCGGTTAGCGATAATCCTATTCACAGCCATCCATAGGGCCTGTATTCGCGTTACATGAATGTCTCAGGTTGAGTCCTAATAATACCCTATTACAAACGACCAGATAACAAAGAACGGTACCAAACAGCCGGTTAGGTAATCGCTGAGTCTCCAGATACAAACTCGCCAAGACTGGAGAAGTCCAAACAGTGTAGCCAAGGCCCAAGCCATGATCGATGGACCTAAATGTCTATTCCCACCACTACAACAACTGCTGAGATCCAATTGTATTACGATAATTTGGTTCATGTGGAGCAGAAAGTTCATCACAGTTGAAGGGAGTCAGCAATCATTAATTCTTGGGAATAGAAGATTAACTGTGATCTCTGACTCAATTCCTAATAGCAGTCATAAATCGGGCTATCGAAGCCTGCATAAAGGGACGTCATCATGATTTACAGTGGTTTCAGGTCAAAAAAGTGAAAAAAAAAGAAAGGAAAGAAAATAAGCAACCACCTCAAGAGAGGAGAGCTTCTATCAAACATATATTACCTCCTAACAGAAGACCTTGTAGACCTTCTTCCAGAGAGGCCACGCTGCCTGCTCGGCGCGCTCCTCCTCAATCAGATGTTGGATGTCCAGCTCCCGACGACCAGTGTGCAAGTCCATGTCCTTAGCCCGCAGGAAGGGGGTTCTGTAGTAGATCTTGTATGGGATGTAGAAAAGAAGCACGACAGGGGCAGCTAGGTAGACGGAGAACCAACTCTCCACCAGATCTCCGGAGCTCATTTCGCCATATCCGATAGGCGCAAAGCCGATCCAGAACTGGGCGACCAACACAAGGCAGTTAAAGAGGAAGCCAATCCAAGAACCGATAAGACCGGCCTGAGAAACAAAGGCGAGTTCATTCAAGCTGTGGCCCTGGACCTTCCAGGCTTTGCGGAAGCGGATGTGGGCTAAGCAAACTGAGCCCCAGGTCAGAACGGACGACAGACCGGAGATGGCCATCATCCAGGTGAACGCATCACCCTGCTTGTCGGATGCGGCCAGGAATCCCAGCAAACCGAAGGCTGACGCGATTAGGATGGCCCAAAGAGGACGTCCCTGGCGGTCAATGTAAGAAAGGAATTGAGGGGCTTGTCTCTGGTCAGCCATCGCCGCCAGAGTACGAGAGGAACCATAGACGGAAGCGTTGCCGACCGACAAGACAGCAATCATGATCACAACGTTCATGACAGAGTCGAGACCGGAGATTCCAGCGTTCTTGATTGAAATCACGAAAGGCGAGGCCTTGGCGTCCGAGCTAGACGAGCCGTTAAGAAGTCTTGGCTCGTCGTATGGCACGAGCAGGCCAACCAGAGCGAGGGCAACAATGTAAAACAAGCAGATACGCCAGAACACCTGCTTGACAGCGGTGGGAAGAGACTTGCGGGGGTTGGCAGTTTCAGCAGCGGCAAGGCCGACCAGCTCGGTACCGGCGAACGCGAAGGCAGCATTGACGAAGACACTGCAAAGACCCTTGAATCCATTGTTGAAAGCACCGGGATCATGCCAGTACTTGCCGCCGATGTATCCACCCTTCGGACCACCACCGCAGTTCAAGACAATGCCGAGAATGCTGTTTATTATCAGTCAGAATGTACACTCCGTGGGAGGGGTAGGGCTGAGCTCACATAAAACCAATCACGGCAACGACCTTGATGATTGAAAAGACGAATTCAGCTTCACCATAACCCCGGACGCCGAAGAGGTTGATCGCCACAATGACGACCCAGAAGATGGCGACCCAGACAGCATTGGAGATATTTGAATCCCAATAATCAACCGTGATAGACGCGGCGACAATCTCCAGAGGAAGGACGATCAGCCATTGTAGAGCATAGTTCCAGCCCATAGCAAAACCCCAGGCAGGATCAACAAATCGAGTCGAATAGTGTGCGAAGGAACCGGCGACAGGGAATAGCACAGCCATCTCACCAAGCGCATGCACCGTGCAGTAAAGCATGCAACCAATCAAAGCGTATGCGATCAGAACGGAGGCTGGACCACCAGCGGCCAGAACCTTACCAGAACCCACGAAGAGACCAGTACCTGCGGTGTGGAGAAGTCATGGTCAGCGACAAAGAGGTCTCACAACTAGGTGTCGTTCCATACCAATAGAGCCACCAATGGCAATCATCTGCAGATGTCGATTCTTCAGCCTGCGCTGCAGAGGCGAGGCGGCAGTGTTCTTCGCCGCCTGTTCGATATCGAAGGTCTTGCCATCCGAACCAGTAGTGGGGACAACATGGGCGTTAGGATCTCTCTTGAAGCTGTCCCATATCCGCCGACCAAGACTTCCCTTGGTTGTTTCGGTTTCACCGTAGATGGGAGGCGAATCGGACGACGATGTCGCCTCCGCCTTCGGTTCAATGATGTCTTTCTCCATGGTTGAATTGTTGTCACTGGTATTGAGGCAGTTCGAACATCAATACTGGAGGGGAGGGGAGGAGGAGGGAGAGGAGAGAAGAGAGCTCGAAAGGGAGAATGGGTTTAAGATGTCCAGGAGGAAGGGGGACCACTGTGTATTTGAAACCCACAGATACGAAAGAGGAGAAGGGGGGAGGGAGGGTCTGGGGTTCGAGGTAATTATGTATTATGTTCGAGGGTGAATGATAAGAGACAACAGGGTATAGAGAGCTAGGTAACCGGGGGGAGGGGGGAGGACGGGAAGACAATCGGTATAAATAATCTAAGAGCTGGGCTGTCTATGGAATGATCAGGATAGTTGAATAGCACAAGAAGTCATTTGCCTTTCTTAGTGCCAATCACTTAAGAAGACTATCCACTAGATAGTTTACAATGATAGTAAGATACACGAAGAAGAGAACGGCATCACCGCAATAACAGGCAAGATCCCCTCGTCCAGTAACCCGAAAGAGAGAGCGAAAGAGAGTGTGTGTGTGAGAGAGAGAGAGAGAGCGAGGGAGAGATAGGTTTCCCAGAGCCAAGGTGTGGTATCGTATGGTTGGGTTAAATCGCTGAGTGGCCAAGAGCCCGCGCTTTGGCGTCCAGCCTACCTTAGTTCGGGAGAAAGCTAGAGGGGACAGGTGGTCCACCCAGGGTGACTGGGGTAGTTTACTACTACTTTTTAGTCGTAGACTCATAGTAGTTGATAGGACTAGGCAGTAATTAGACTACCCTAGACTCCTGGAGGGATGACTTGGACACTAATCAATTAGACTTCCACTTGATACTTTATTATTTATTTCGATTATTATTTGCGATTACCATCGGGCTTTTTGCCCACATTGATAAGTGAATCAATAATAATGATAATAACAATAATATTCCTCCATTAATGCGGGAATAATCCAACTCCAAACCTGAATGAGACTGCGAGCGGACCAGCCGTGTCTTGCATTGAGCTAGCCGACAATTTTAAATTCTCTTGGACGGTTGGACCATATTAACTATCTCAGAGTTAAAATTGTTAAACTAAAATAATAAATACTAAATACCCCATTTTCCTGGAGACAAATAAACTATGGATCGACCTGGAAAATATCCGCTATCATCCGCGACGAGCTGACATTGACGAAAACAATCATTATTCCTTCGAGATCTGCTTCCTCTGAAACCCTCCCCGCCCCCCCCCCCCAAAATTTTTTTTTTTTTTTTAAAAAAAAAAAAAATTTAAATAAATAAATAAAAGAGAAGTATTAAGCGAGAAGAAATACGCATGAAGGATCTCTCAAACACAGGAGAATAACCAAGAATCATGGTGCATCTAAGCGACTTCCAGTATGGTGCCAATGCAACACAATCTTTTCTGCCCAGAAGGAACGAGTAAATGAGTTCAGCTTGTTTTATCGCGTGATTTAACCTGTCATGAATATCCTAGGAATCCAGTAAGGTACCTGTCTCACCTTTAGGCAGTACTGAGATGGCGAGTAGTGCGAGGGCTATAAGTGACCCAATATAGAGAACGGGTCTGGAGCCCTGGGGCAACCTTGGGACGTATCATAGGCACGGAGGAGTCCGTTCTCGGGAATCTATCTATCTATTGATTAAATCTCACTTGTGTGACTGAGACGGTTATCTAGATAGATAGTCTAGATAGTTAGTTATCTACTCGCAATTAAGACTCGACATGCTCGTGGCAGGGATCCATCGTTCTGGGTGGGGTTTCAGGTCTCACTCAACCAGCGAACTGATCCAGGTTCCAGAGGACGACTTATCTCTAGTCTCTACTCATGTCTAGCGCTATCGGCTCTATCACTGAACCTCCCCGGCTAGTATCATCCCATTGGTAAAGGACTGCTGTCAGTAACGATTCATCATCAATATTATTATTCGGATTCTGGGTTACTTGTTATTTCTACCTATCTTGTCTACACTGTCCGTTTGCAGCAGAGGTGAAACTGGTGGTATATACCAAGAAACCGGAGACTGCCAAAGGACACGAGAATACTACCTCATCATCTGGCCATATCCAATCCGAGGGAAGCTTCCAAGAAGCTCCGGCAGCCCGAGAGCCTCTCGCAATATGGGTGAAGGAGCCCGAGGCGAATAGTGAATGGCCAACGGCGTGTCCGGTCTCAATTCGCAACCCTGTAATTCGCCAGAATGGGTGGCAACCTAGGTTCTTGTGAACCATGATTAAAATGACGCCCGGCAATAATAAAACTAAACAATAATAATAATAATAATAAATAATAATAAAAATCAATAATCAAATTGAGCAAGGCTGTCACTACTACTTACTTCTCACCACTTCACCAGATACATAGATGAAAAGATAGCACCTCAAACAAGGCGGACAGCCAAGGAGGGGCGGCGCTATCGGACGTTGCCATTCTGACTTGTTCCTTCAAAGTAGGTAGGTATGAAACCTCACTAGCCCCAATGAGGGTCGGGCCTCCGCACCTCCCTTCCACGTGAGTTGTACCCACCAGCCAATCACCATTTTTCCTGGCACGTTCTTCTTGACTCTTATAGATAAGAGTGTCGGGCTCAGTCTTTCTGGACCAACTCCAGTAATTCCATTGCATTGACCTACTCCGTAAACCTCACTTGCTCGCGGGAACCACACTCAGGCTGTCATGTGTCAGGCTGAACCAGATAAGACATCCAGATGAACTTACGACTCCAGTAGTTAGTACGGAGTACAGTCTTGTCAGTTGTCACTTGCCGCTTGTCAGAATAATGTCGCGCTCTCAGACGATCTAGATAGATATCGACATTCTGGAACACCCAGGGATCACTTCATAGATCACTAGGAGTAGGAAGAAGGCTGATAACGAGGTCCGGGTCGTCCTTTACTTGCCTTAGCAGCCCGGATCCCTGACAATGACAGCAACAATTGATGGTCGAACTCTACGACAATGCAGTTAAAGCTCTGACTCGCGATGCTGGAGTGCTTCCTACTCGTCTGATGATCTGATCCATCTGTGCTAGAAGATCAATGCATGGAAGCACGGTAGAATCCTCAAGACAACCACTGTCAGCCACACATCGATCTCGCAGGTACATCTATAAATCTTCTTCGACTAGGCCTGGTAGGGGAGCTCTTGTTGATGCGCACGACTAGGAACTGGATTTCAAACCCCCGGGATCTGGCCATGTCGCTCTCTCGTTCTAGGCAAACATCTCTATCTTGGAAAGATGCAAAACGAGCCTCAAAGATCTTGATGCTTTTTGTGGCACCTGTTCGTTTCATTCGTACCTGCAAAGGTCCAGGTGATGGATTCGGAAACCGTCGGACATCCCGAGTCGTGGTCCGTTATCAGGCTCATCGAACCCCTTGTATCATGTATGTACATGGATCCTATCTGCGCCGCACGCCATAGATAGCTACCTAGCTACCTAAGTGTCCTGGTGCTGCTACATACCGGCTACCTTACGACTTACGAGCCCTGACCAGATGGCTGACAGTACTCCGTACTGTATATAGTTAATATCAATTTCCTGGGCTGTTATTTCGTTTGGATCATTTCTATTACTCTATCTATATGTTTGTTCCCTGGAAAGTGTCGCTCACATTTCCGTTCGATTGCCAGCATAACTGGCCGAGGCCCAGATAAAGCCACGAGTCTTCCCCCTTACGCCCGCAGGACAGTTTTATCAGTCTTATTCGCATGGGTATGCCATAGCTCTTAGCTATTACGTAGTCTACCCCATAAAATCAGAACTCACCGCAATTCTTCCCATCGTCATTTTCCGCAAGCGTGCACTCTGTCTCCGATCTCAATCTTGAATAGCCGATGTCATGATCAGGACGTGTTTCCAGGTTCGTACATATTGGCCCTCAACAAAGACCCAACCTCTCAATTTGTGGCGACTGGCGAGTGACTTTCAGAGGAGAATCGAAGGATTTACCAAGCCTTGGGTGGCTGCCATGGTCGGGCGCCAACGACCACCCCAGATGACGAAGTAGGTTGATGGACCGGTTACCGTAACATCGCGTGTAGATGGCGCAGCTTTTAGCCTTTGGGGGCGTTTCTGGATTCCAAAGGGAACAAAGGAGCCAATTCAGGCAAATGAGTTTGTTTTCCTACCCATGCTTGTCAGCATTATCAACTTAAATGAAGATGGTTATTCTGTTTGGGGGGGTGGTGCAAACAGTAGACATGACACACACATGTGACCCAAAGGAATCCTCAGTCGATAGCTATTTACTCCATAGATAACTCGACAACCCTCAAATTACACACATTCTTTGCGGAAAGGAAATCTTATCTTGCCTGACATGTCCACCTCACGATGGGCGAACGCATGGAAGCCTCGTGGCCCGTAGTGAAGTCTAAAGAGGTCGCCTTCCCTCGGCCCATATCGCACCACCGATTGCCCTGCTTCTTGCATAGTCCATTCGTGTGACCTGACCTTACGCCACGCTGACCGAACAATCTTGGAAATCTGCAATGCAATAAATTCCCTATTGCGTCGCTGATTTCAATAACCTGTGACGAGAAAGGAATGCAAAAGTACAAATCCAGGAGAATCGTATCGAGAACAGGCCAGATAATGAAATCGCGACTGGGGATTGGATACACTGGTGAGAGCTCGACCGGTAACTGGGCATGTCATTCATGTTCGTCTTTCCGCTTTCGACATGGTCAACTGTACAAAATCGCGCAATGACGCCTCTACCTGCTTTCCAAAAACACTTGGTCTAAATAATTGTATGATGGCGTCGTGCTGACCTCGCTATGTCGTGGCGCTCCTGCAGTGCTGATTCTCACGATTGGGAGTGGTAATTTTCTTTCTTTCTTTTTTTTTTTTTTCTCTCTTTTCCTGTTCGCTCAAAAAATAGAGTATCTACAGTATACTGCCATGGGTCAGTAGTCTGACATCGCGGTCGCCGCTCCACTGCGATGCAAAACGCGGGGATAGCGGAACTTGTTATGTAACAGTTTCCACTTGGTGATCTAGGAAATCCTGGGGAAAGAAACCCGGGGCATCAGAGTGGGCGATTGAGCGACTGAGCGACATATCAAAGTCTCGACAGCAGTATCTACCACTCCCCACGAGAATGATCACTTCCAATAAGCTCTGCGATTACGAGGGATCAAAGCTGCGAATGGAGCCGATTCGAAATACCCGCGACTACTGGAGACAGGCGAGGTGAGACCGGGGGAGAGTATCGATTGTTTATCGATTATTCATCAGACTGCCTTGGAGGCATCGAGTATTTGTACATCATACTACATATCCTCCCCCCCCCTATTACTATCAACGATACTTTATTCGATGGATGCGAAAAACGCGCCGATCAAATATCTCAGACAGCGCAGATATCACGTCGACAAGTTTCATGTACTGGGGAGTGCAGGGTGTCTGACAATCCTTGAAAATCGACATCAACCGTAGTGCAGGATCTCCAATCGGAGAGAAGCGAGTATCGGTTGCACGCGGCTAGCTGACAGGGAAGGATGCACCCTCGTGGGCTGATTGAGCATGGGGGCAAATGCCCAACAGCCTACGGAGTACCACTACCCTACCAGGTTGCCATGGTTGTTCCCATACCCCTGGCAAGGTCCAGACTCCAGATCCCAGCAAAGCCCGCCATCCCAATATGTTAGGGATCGACTCGCCCCCGTACC
The DNA here is from genome assembly GCF_000002715.2 of Aspergillus clavatus NRRL 1. Lineage (NCBI taxonomy): Eukaryota > Fungi > Ascomycota > Eurotiomycetes > Eurotiales > Aspergillaceae > Aspergillus > Aspergillus clavatus. The sequence goes on along the minus strand of NW_001517102.1, from coordinate 198,921 downwards.
GGCTTCATGGGCCTCTAAACGACTCTGACTCGACAACAATGGCATCTCTTCTTTGAAGTTTCGAGGCCCTTGAACTCTCAACAAAAATATCAGGCGAACTAGCAGTCCGCATAAACTAAGAACGAGGCTTGTCTCTTTGTTCCCCCACCAACTCACAAGAAATTGTCGATGTTTCTGGTGAACAAGCTGATCGAGCGACATAGCAGTTGCACCCTGGTCTCTGAACACTTCCCAGAGCTGGGGGTTCCCTGTCTCTGCATCACTGATATTGCAACTAGTCTGAGCACCTTGTTTGTGATATCCTGAAACAAGCTGTTTGAGAAAAAAACCCAGGGTGAGAACTAAAAATGAATGCAGGTAGATCATCATGTCTATGCACAAGGCGCCACTTTTGGTAGTCTTCTATCAAATATCATTGCGTATCATTTGCAGGCCATATTCGTCGTACTGATCAAAGGAACTGGATATCATAAAACTCAAGCACTACCAACAGGCCCTTCACCACCAGGAATCAACTGGATATCAATGTTAGCGCCTTGCAAACAAAAATAGGGCACGAGGAACGGTTTGATGCCCATACCATGCAGACATTGTTTCCATTGAGCAAGATCTTATTAAGCTTAATCTGAGCTCCAGAGTAATCGCTAGTTCGCGTTAATCATTTCGTCCGTAGACATACTCTTCACAGAATAGGAGGGAGTGGAAGAGCCGTTGGCCTGTCTAGGAGGGAAGAAAATCAGGACACATACAATTCCGTTACATCCTCCAAGACCATATCTGCCGCAAATCAGTATCAACAGAGCAATCACGATGATAAAACTAAGGGCACCGGATTGAACTTACTGACGTAGTCGTCGAACCCAAGCAATGTGCCGGAGAATTCTTTGGGTTGTCAGTGTACAGTCTTCCTAGTCACTGCAGTCACCTACCTTTGTCGCCCTTCATAATGACCCAGATTCTGGATCCGACACACTTGTCAATCAACTCTGCCGAGGTGTTAGCCAGTAAATCCGTGTAAACATGACTGAATCTGAGCATTACCTAGAGGAAGAAGCTGGGACGCCATGATATAGGTTGGTGCTTTTGATCGGACTTAGGCTCAGGGATACCTAAGTGAAAGAAATAGGACTCTTCTGAGTCAGAGTAATTGACTTTCTAGGATAAAAAGCACTTGACCTGGAGTTTCAATACGTCGGTCGTATAGAAAATGAAGCCTTAGAGCGGATCTTCGACTCTCCCACCAGACAACCTTGGCGGGTATGGCAGCATGTTGATCCGCTCCGGAGGCCCAGTCCAATCATATCCGTTTCTGAACAACAACTTTACTCCGCCCAGCCCACTATTTTGTTGGTAGAGATGTACATCCAAAGGTACGGAGTGCACTGATTGAAACTGCGGTCGATAATTCAATGAATACGCAAGGAGGAACCAGATCACTACTCTAGTTGATCACCGTCTTTCTGATAACTCAATCAAACAGATGAATGGGGCTGCTGGTCGACTCAGAATGCTTCATGTAGTCTACAATGCTTTATCGTTGTCCAAAATATCTTGGATGCCCGTCTCGAAACGAAGTGGAGCATGATGTTCGATCATTCCTCGGTTTGAAAATTGAGCTTTTCAGTCGTCGACTATACAGGTTCAGGTGTGTAAAAATGTCTACTACTCTACAGGATATTGCTAAAAACATTCCAGCCGGCCGCGTGACGTTGAAAACACGCCGCACAGAGGACTTGCTACACCTAATCCTCGGCCTCTCGAGTCCAGGATCGGACACAGAGAAATTTCCAATGACCTGAAAAGGCCATTTCTCTTCGCTCATCGACCTCACTCGGCTGTATCTTACCAATTAGATCAATTTTGGGATAGTTACAGCTATCGAGGCTCAGCTCGCGAGATTGCCAGACAAGATAATAGCTGGCGGTCTGATTGCACTAATTCGCGGTATCGTGAACAGATTTCCAGGCGACCAGCCGTGCCATCCATACTCATGTCGAAGGCCGCGGCAAGCGATCAGTATCGCAAGACTTTTCGGCCACTCAGCGGTGATATGCAAGGCCCAGCGATGAGTTTCAACTTCAAACGGGTGAGGCGGTGCTATAGCTCTCTGCCAGCGGCTGTTCGCGCCTCAGATGATGGGGATGGCCTCGATCTGGCAACGCAAAACCAGTCTTGCACAAAAGGAAAAGAGATATCACAAAGCACGAAACCTGAAGATCAGATAGATATTCGATTACCTTCGGATGAGAAGGACCTGGTAGCGCAGCAAGCCCAAGCCAAACCAGATTCTGCTACCGTTCCTGCAGTCCTAAAGTACTGGAGCCATCGGCTGCATAAAACCCCAAGCGGAAAGGACATCATCGTGCACTACTGCAAGTCCCTTGAGAAAAGCGAAGAGGTAGCGAAATATTTCCTCAATGATAAGGTCATCGGGTTCGACATGGAATGGAAACCTCAGGCAACTAAGTCGGCCGGCATTCGAAGCAATGTCTCGCTGATCCAGATTGCAAACTCAGAGCGAATCGCCCTCTTCCAAATCGCTTTGTTCAAGCCCGCTAAAAAGGCAGAAGACTTTGTTGCGGCTTCGCTGCGCAAAATTCTCGAATCGCCCGAAATCATGAAAGTCGGAGTCACAATAAAGGCAGATTGTACGCGTCTCCGCAAGTACCTCGGGATTGACACTCGCGGAACTCTCGAACTCAGCCATCTGTATAAGCTGGTCAAGTATTCCGAGTCAAATCCCAAGCTCATCAACAAGAGACCCGTAAGTCTGAGCGACCAGGTTGAAGAGCATTTTGGCATGCCTTTAGAGAAGGACGGTAATGTCCGCTGCAGCAATTGGGCTACGGCTCTCAATTACCGCCAAGTCCAGTGTAAGTATGCCATGATACCACCACGACGAGGATATTATTAACATCGCCTATCCGCAGATGCTGCAACCGATCCATATGCATGCTTCCGCCTATTCGATACCATGAATACTAAGCGCAAGGCTTTGGATCCAATGCCTCCTCTACCTGAATATGCCGAGTTGGATCTGCCAATTCGTTTAGCGGAAGCCGTTCTGGTTGAAAACGAGATAGAAGCCGAGAATGACGCCAAAGTCGGGGCCGATAAAGAGGTTAAGTCTGGCGCAGATGACGCTCAAGATGTTGATACGGCAATCGGTCTTGGAGCAGTTGTGATCAAATCCGAGCTAGTATCTGTTACATGCACCGCCTAAGCATTGAGTTGGTAGCATAAGAGTGCTCCAGAATTGCTCGATTGAGCAGGTTGCGGTGCTGATCTCAGCTCTTTTTCTAAGACCCCGACCTACCAGTGTACACCCTAGTATATCAGAGAAGATTTCAAGTGACATGTCAGATTTATGTTACTATTGGATATGCCACCTGGTTTAACTCGAAATTATATGATTTCATGTGGGTATATATCACAAGGCAGCCCCGCGTCAACTCGTCAAAATTCCAATACAAGCGCTCTATAAAGACAAAAAAACCGACAATGAGATCGCTGAAGTTGTATCACCAAACTAACCCCTCAATGGCAAGACTTTGGATAGAAGAACCTCTTGCCGGCAGAGGGGACACTCAGGCTTCTCGCGAACCCAATCGCGAACACATGTCCAACAGAAGACATGGCCACATGTTGTGACACTTGGATCTTTGTAGGACTCCAGACAAAGGGTACATTTGCTTTGTTGGCCGGAAGGGATCCACGGAATGGCATTCGAGTCTTCACTAAGGTCATATCGAGGCGAAGAAGCGGGGAGAAGCGGGAGACTCGGAGGATTTTGAATGGAATGGATCAGAGCATTATCCGATCCTCTTGAGCTGGCCGAATCGGCCTCAAGGCCCTCATCCTGCTGTTGAAGGACAGTCCGAACATGCAGAACACCCTGTACGGCTATTTGTAGAACAAGCAAAACTCCTAGCACTTCATACCCGACCCTTTGCTCATTTTCCTCGAGCTTTTTGGTGAAGACGTACCGTAACCCCCAGAAGCGCTTTGACAGGTGGTAGTATGAACCAGTGAAATAGAAAGTGGCTATACTAAGGGCGTAGATCGGCGAAAGCGAGGTGATCGAGTCGAGATGCTCAAGGATGTATTTCTGAATCCGCAACATGGTAAAGAGACCATTCTTCTTGGAATCTTTTTTCTTCGCGAATCTCACTTCCTGTGCCTTTTGCTGCGCCTGCAATTGTTGTCGGGCAATGCTCCGCTCTAGTTTCGCGCGCAGTCGCTGGCGAAACCCAGGAAGAATCTTCTGAAGCGTCCATGGCACCATAATAGTACTTAGAATGTAGCCTGCCCTCCGGGAGACCGACGGAAGCTGAAGCGAGTCATCTTCCAGCTGCACAAGATCACAGTATTCTTCTCCCAGTGTCCGATTCCCGATCAGTGTTGTCAAGGAGAAGTAGAGTAGCTCAGTCAGGTGTTTGATGGCATCTGAGTGGGTATGGGCAAATCGCGCACCGCGGAGAGAACGGGCGATAGACTGTGCTTGATTCACCAGACTGGAGGACAGAAAGGCGTCTTTCTCGTGGGAGCGAATGATATCCGGTGATGTCGCGAAAGGATAGAAATGCGCCGAGGAGCCGGGAGTTGTTGGCGAGGGTGCGGCGGGAGTAGAAAAAGAGAGCTGAAGGTTGTCGTCTGCCATTGTGAGATCTGGGTGTCTAACGACAGCTGGCCTAGACTCAAGTAACGAGTTCAAAAAGGAAAATCAGAGTCACATCCTCCAAGAGCGTGTCTTCCCCCCAGAGAGCGGAGGTTCCCCAGAGTGACCACAGTCCGCACGCCGTAGTTAGTCCGCAGCTCGGCGACCACGAAATGCCTCGGTAATCAGCACGTGATCTGCCTTACGATATCCGGCTCACGTGGGGCAGATGCTTCCATTTTTGGAAAGCCTCCTCACAACAAACCGCACTAGCCCCAAAAGAGGCAAGGCGCTGCCGCATCTAGAAGCCGCGCGGAGCCGCCGAAACCATCATTACTCGTTAGTATTTCTTTCTGTCCCTGAGCTTCTTCATGGACAGCACTATCATGTTTAGCCTCAACCCCTATGACGATTGATTCGTGACAGTGCTACCTCACCCCTAGTCGCTCTTTTGCTCCGAGTTTCTCGCCAATCTCATGAATCTAATCGCTCGTGTTCCTGTTTTTTAATGCACTAAAGATCTCTGTTTCACTCTGTCTCTCGGATCCTTCTTCCCCTCAGGGTTGCTTAATTAGTCTCTCCTGATTTTAGGTGCTGATATTCGGCGCCACTTTCTCAATGGAATATGGGCCCTGATCAACGTGCTCAGCTGGATGGCTTCAGTCTTTTTCTTCCCTTCCCTTATCGGGTCGCTGTAATCTTGGTTGCTGGTATGTATGGGAATAAGTTTGGGCGAGATACAATATTGATTCATGCTTAGGTTTCTGGGGCTGGGGTGCTAACCTTCAATATCTCTCCCAATCTAATATTGTGGGCCGAATCCCTCTTTTCTTCTTAAGACGTTGTGCTTACTGTATCCAGGATTTGCCAGCGCTCATCCGTTATCCTGCTCGTCAAACCGCTAATCAACCATCTCATCACACCTCCACCTACCGTCTTGCGACTCTCCTGACCGTACCCCTCCTGCTCTCTCTCGTCCTCTTTTGGGCGCTCACCCATGGCTCCGCTGAGCGAGTGGAGTCGTTAGACTTCATCCCACAGTCATATCTATTCGTCTTTCTCATCCTTCTAATCCTCCCCATCAACCGATTATCACGATCTGGACGAAGTCGATTCCTTACAACTTTACGGCGTATTAGTGTGGGAGGTCTGGCGGAAGCCCAAGATGGGAAGTTTGGAGATGTTCTGTTGGCAGATGCGCTCACCAGCTATGCCAAAGTCCTGGGTGATCTCTATGTGACGTTTTGCATGTTCTTCAGCTCGGATATGTCCAGCACATCCAAGCCGAACCGCACCTGTGGGAACGATTATATTGTGCCGCTTCTCATCGCCGTTCCCAGCATCATCCGACTGCGACAGTGCTTGACGGAATTTGTTCGTGTGCGTCGAGCTAGCCAGAAAGGCGAGAGTAAAGGAGGACAGCATCTGGCAAACGCCTTGAAATATGCCACCGCGTTTCCTGTTATCTTCCTCGCAGCCAAGCTCAGGAACTACAACCCTTCAGACTTCTATTGGCTGAGCGAAATGAGTATCTCTCGGCTGCTGTACGTGTGCATCTTGGGATGGTGAATATCAGAAGAATGAAAACTAACAACGTTCATGCTGCAGTGCCTTTTCAATGTTCGTGAACTCTGCTTACTCCTTCTATTGGGATTTGAGTAAGGATTGGGATTTAACCCTGTTCACTTCGGCCCGTGAGGCTGCGGATTATCCTTATGGCTTGCGGCGCCACCGCTTTTTCTCGGACCGGCTCTACTATATTGCTATTATCGTCGACTTTGTCATTCGGTTTTCGTGGGTCTCGAGACTTGTGCCCGGCTTGACTTGGCTAAGTGAGAAGGAGTGCGGTCTCTTCCTGCTGATGTCTCTGGAGGTCGCCAGGCGATGGCTGTGGGTTTTCTTCCGAGCAGAAGCAGAAATGAGTATGTCGCTTCCTATCCTGTTATTTGATTATGCTGACTTGAAATCTAAATAGTCAGGAATAGTCGTGGTCCAGCACCAGACGACATTCTCCTTGGCGACTTCAGCGGCAAGCTGGATGCAGATTGAACGCCTCCAGACGTTCATCTTGGTCGTCATATCGATGGCATGACTCCCTTTCTGGGAAAGGATCTCATTGCTTCATTGATTATTGATTGTATATGTATGCTTGCTCATCTTCTTAGGGCCTTCTTTTCATCTTTGCCCCTGCGCCCCTCCTACTTACTGGGGCACTCATAGACCTCTTACTATTTCCTTCGGCTCTTTCAGGCATGATAAATGTATTACCTCCGGAGAGTCATTGCTGCATTTTTATTTTAGAATAGATCAAGCCTTTTCCATCTGTATCATATGGGCAGCGCCCTCTAGACTTGGTATTGGGCTTGGTTTTTTCATTGAGATTCTCTCTTTTTGTGTTACAACTCCGTGTATACAATTATAGAATTAGCTTCTCAAAAGATGGAAGCATGAAAAGATACACAACATGAAAAGACCAACAACACATATTCACATTGAACCAATCAATCTGCAATAATCTCCGCTGTAAGAACCAAAAAAAAAAAAAAAGGTCAATAGAAAATAGAATCTCATGAACATGACTATGCTTGAATCATACAAAGGCGTCGACTATTAACATAGAGTATATGACAAGGGTAAAATCTGGAATATGTCTCAGGGCCTAGATACCGAAAATAGGAAGGGGTGGGCGATTGAAGAGAATTGAAGAAAAGAATAGGGGAGCAAGCGTATGCGGAACATTCATCTATGACTGATATCCGACGACTGCGGAGCATGGCTTTCGAAGAGGTCCTCGAGGAAGGCACTGGGGGTTCGCCCCTGCGGAGGAGACGTCAGGTTCAGAGAGCTGGTGGACCCGCCGACATACGAATGTCTGGCATGGTTGCTGTACTGGGTATCACGGGGACCACCGGGCGACAGGCCCGGCGATCCCGGGGGACTCGGGTTGGATTTCGTTCGGATGTAGCCCTGCGAGTTGGGCGGTGCCTCTCCCGGCGTCAATGGCACGTTCCCACTACCGCCTGGGGTCACGTTGCCGGCGGCGTAGTAGCCCGCTGGCAGGTAGCTGGAGCCTCTGTTTCCACTTGTATGCATGCCTGCACCCGCGGTGGGCGAGAAGAAAAGACCGCTGCCGGTGCTTGGGATCTGGGACGCTCTCGGGTTGTAGCTGCCGCGGTGGTGTGGGGGGAGCTTTTCCAGGGACATGTTCGCTGTGGGTACGCGGGAATGCCTTGACGATCTCTTTCGCTTGTTACGGAGGAGACTCTTCTTCTCCGAGGCGTGCATGAGGGCTGCGCGGCGGACGGAGCGGTTGACGGACCAAGCGACGAGTGCACGCCAGGCCAGCACCGACAGCCCGATCAGACCGAGGGCTGCGCCTACAGCTATGAAGACCGTCCCTTCAGGTGTATTCGATGCCTTCATGTATGGCGCATCCGCTGTCGGTGGTACGGTCATGACGGGGAATCCATTCGCAGCAGTCGAGCCTGTGGAAGTGGCCGTCGCCGAGTCTGTTGCACTGGTCTGGGAATCTGTCGATGCGGTCGCTGCATCCGTGGTTTTAGCATCGCTTTTGTTTTTGGGGTCAGTCGTCGTCACAATATCGGTTGTTGCTGGATCAGTAGCCTTCGTGTCCTCCGTGGTTGCTGCGGCATTGCTGTCGCCTTTATTTTGGGCATGGGACACCTGAGCAAACAACACTATCGCCAATAAGAGAAGAAATATAGCGGACAGCCGACGGGGTTTTGAGCGCCCCGCATATAGAAATCGCATTGTTGCAAAGGGCTAACAGATGATCGAACGAAAGAATGTAGACGGCCCCGTGGAGGAGGAGGAGGAGAGGGGAAAGGAAGAAGAGTTGTCTGATCGACGATATCCCTGTCTAGCGCATCGATGGAAGCCTTCTAGGCGCAGATATGGACAGAATCAAAATTTGAATGACAATATATCCAGAATGCGGCAGTCTCAGGGTGTGGCATGCAGGCTTTTCTGGCGGGCTGGAAGGATGTCAGCTAATACTGAAGGGTTCTCTGACCAGATAATTCGAAAGTGTTGCGACTGCGCTCATCTACTGTGAGAAATAGAGGTGAACAAACATCAAATGCTGAAGCAAGGAGGGAAACGAAGCGAGGGACAGCCACGACGATGCAGCGCACCACGACAAGAGCGGACGAAGCTTTCGGACGAGTCTCCTGGCGCTATGAATTAACTGATTGTTGCCCCGTGCCTGTATGGTGCCTCAGGCCACAGCGGCTTTGAGATTGCGGAGGCGGAGCTAACCACGTGACATCTATATATAGTCGTCAAACAAGGAAGGCAAATGAGAAGATGTTACAGCGTACGATGCTATTCCTTCGAACGCTCAAGTCATTTGTTCATTCTCGTTATTGTTCAATGGCTATGCAGTCTAATCCTTGCTTCTCCCAGGCCTCAGAAAGGTGAACACACATCATGTCAATTTTCTAAATTTCACTTCATCTAGAGCGTGCCAATATATTCAGCCTTACCAGTATACATGAGAGAAAACCCCACTTATGTTAGAACCGCAATGTAAACAAATCTTCATCTAATAGCTCATAGCTATCAAAACAAGCCAATCTAAGGCCCGAAGATAACCAGAGTATATTCGGTGGTATGATCATAATTCAAATACGCCAACAATCGATCATTGCTGTTTCTTCTGGACGCTGGCAGCCGTATCTTTCTCAAACGCCGCATAAGGGACCTCGAGACTCAACAGAGCTCGAAGGGCCACATAGAGGATCATTAGGCAAACGAAGGAGGCAAGAAGGCCCATGAAGATGCCTAGACTAGGTCAGGATTTTGTTCGTGCTGAGCTGCTTGTGAGGAACGAACCTGGAGTGAGGAACTGATACTGTTGGAAAAGGGACTTGTTAGAGGCAGGGACACTTCGGCTTCCATGAGCCGAATAATCCCGCTTCAGGTCCATATGAAGAGGGTCTTGGGCACCATTCTCAGGATGATATAGGACGCCCTCAGATCCCTCAAACTCTCGCGGGGACGTTACGTAGACGACAGTGTACTTCTTCGAGGAAGGGATGCGGTCGATTATGTCCGCAAGAAGACCATCTGCAAGCTATGTCAGATGGACCGTAAGATCTAATAGTGGCCACTCAAATACATACCGTTATCCGAAAGTTGTTGTGCCCGGTCGGACCCTAGCGAGAGCATAGGGAAGTTCACAGAGACCACGCGAGGCTCCGCACCAAGCTCGGAGGGATACAACCCAGCTGCAAACACATGTTAACCAATGCTCCGCAGGCCAATTATAGAAAGATTTCTGGCTTCCCGAGCAAAGAAGACTTACAGGAGGCATCGATCACGGTAGACTGCGCCCCGCATTCCTTCTCAATAAGCTGTTGAACCTGCTTCGCCTCCAAGACACCCACAACCTCATTGATAACCATCTTGGAACGAATCGCCTTATCCTTGCCGGTCATCTTCGCGCCAAGGCGGGGTGCAGACTTGATGGTCGAGAAATCGGTGCTGTGCACCCCGGGTTGGGAGGCAATGACATAATAATCCGAAGGGCAAGTGCTAAGCTGTGAAGACAGATCCTCTAACAAGGCGTCAGCGGTCTGGAAGTTCGATGATGTAGCAAGAATCCTGAAAAGAAGCTTGTTAGCTGAAATTGGCTCATGTATAAACCGTCTGCGACATCAAAGGTAAGGTGGTCCTGGACAACGTACTCGGACGTCGATGCGAGGAAGAACGGAGAGGTGTCCCGAAACGCGTTTGCAGTCGCGGCTCCAAGAGCGAGCAGCGTGAGTCTTTTGAATACATGCATCATGATGCTGTCAACCGACTTGCAAGCAAGCGTAGTGAAGACTGGAAGATGGTGTTTCGGTTGAAGCAGCCTGGAGGGATGGCCGATGAGCTCCCGTCGGAGGCGGTCGAGCCAACCACCGACAAGGCTTAGCTTTGATGGCCGCGATAAACCATATCACGGGCTTTTTTTTCCCGCCCATTCTGAATATTGACAAAATTTAATCATCCCCGCTGCGCTCAATTGAACCAGGAAATAATTGTTAGAAATTAAGACATCTATATTTAAGATCGCCTTCAGAAATACATACAGAGAAAATGGGTCCTTTATCAAAGAAGCGAAAGCTGGCACCCAAGGTCGAAGAGATCAATTTCGATGATACCGACCGCCAACAATTTCTCACTGGCTTTCGCAAGAGAAAGCAGCAGCGGATACGACAAGCCCAGGAGATCGCCGAAAAAAGAGCCCGGGAAGAGAGACGAATAGGGCGGCAGAAGGTTTGTCTTCTTGTCCGATCGCCGAGAAAATTGACTGAGCGCGTGTCACTAATCTATTGCTTGGTTCAAGATGCGCGAGGAGCGACAATCAGAGTATCAGCGAGCGCTCGAGGAGCATAAGAAGCAACTTAAGCTGCTCAAAGCACAGGACGGCGATAGCGACGAGGATTCAAACTCTGGCGGCAATGACGACGAAGACGAACAGGGCGAGTGGGAAGGATTCGAGGAGCCTCCTGCAGTCGATTACGAGGCCGAATATATCGACGAAGACAAATACACAACCGTGACTGTGGAAGAAATGGATGCCTCGAGAGAGGGCCTTCTAAAAGCTGGTGAGGACACATCAGACGAGGAGGAGAATGCGCAAAAAGCACACAAGTCCGAGAGTCAGGATGACTCCAAGAAAGCAGCCGATAAGAAAAAGAAGCAAACCGACAAACCCAAGAAAAAGAAAAAGAAGTTTAGATACGAGACCAAGGAGGAGCGCAAGGTTACTCTCATGAAACAACGGCGGTCGAAACAGAAAAAGGCCAACGCTCGACGAGAACGTCAAGGATGATTTCCTAAGCGTGCTACAATGTATATCCATTCATATAAAGCGTATAATACCACAAGGTTGACTTTATTGATTATGTTCTATATACCTCAAACAACGCATATGTGCGAAAGACAAGGGGGGAAAAAGCCCAGACTGCAAGAAGGAGTGGGTGTTCGAGGAAGAGATAAATAAGGATGCAATAGATCCTACAGGGCCGGCTGGCTGCCGTGGACGAGAATAGCAGAGAAGACTGTGATTTGCGAAATAAGATAAATACCCGTTGGAACGAAGGCTGGTCCCAAATATCTCTCCAAAGTGTACGCCGATACCCGAGTCTGTCTTTACACGTTGCTAATAGAGACCTCCAGGTCGTGCAGATCCTTCTGCAGCTCAGCATACTTCTTCGCCATCTCCTCGTACTTGCTTTCCCACTGATCCCGAGACGCTTCGAGAGCCTGCACCTTGCGTTCGTAGTGACCAGCCTTGACGTCGGTTTGGCGAAGTCTAAAGCGTTCCCCACGGTCAGTTAAGTCGCTTCACTGGAATGCAACGGGATCTATAGCCGAGGGCATACTTCTCGTTTGTCTCTCTCAGATTCCGGTCGGCCTCCTCGGCCTCCTCTTCCAGCAGCTGCACTCGTCTTTGCAGAGCCTCGTTCTGGGTGTCGTGCTGAGCACTCTGGTTGGCGGACTCCTTGGCCTCCTTGAGGGTTGTCTCGAGCTTCTCAACCTCGCCCTCCAGAAGCTGGTTCCGGTGGTTGAGGGATGTGATCTCCTGTTCCTTTGCCAAGTTCTCCTGCTCCAGCGTCTTCACCTTGGACTTGAGCTCCTCGACCTTGTTCTGAGCCTCGTCCGCCTCGAGGCGGAGGGCGCTCATTCTCTGTACGAAACCATCTGTTGTCAGTTCCTGTTCGTCATAATGTGCATTTTCTACCCAGACCGCCCTCTACATGCACTCGGACGCCGATTTGTGCATGATGAGGTACATAAAGCAAGGGCGAGAAATGGTGCATTGGTATGCCTGGGCAGCTTCCAAGCTACCCCGCCAACAGGGGTTTAGGGGAGCAACTCACCTCCTTGATCTTATCCATTTTGGGCGACGAAAACAAATTTATTGGCAACAACGAAAGATGTGATATGTAGCAGAGAATGTCGTGTTGAGTTTGGAGGCTAAAAAGGCTTTCGCTCAGCGAGAAACCAGATGGAAAAGTGGACAACAAAGAGGTATGAAATGGGGGAGAGGGGTGGGTTTTGGTTAGGAGATTGGGGATCTTCGGGAGAGGAATAATAATACCACTAAGCAGTGGAGGAGTGCCTGCCTGAGTGCCTTAGTTGGCTGTCTGTATGGCGGTCAGCTAGCAAAACAACTAGCCTATTCAGGCTTAGCGCTGTTTCTAATTTGGATCTTAGCTATTTGTGGACAGTGATGTGGCTGGTGTGCCTGAGGCGTAAGGGGCGGTGACCTGAGAGCTAGGCTATTATAGGTAATTTGTGTGTCCTCAGGCACTCAGGCATAAATGTCTTCACGTCAACCCACGGTTGGCCTCCCATTCGTCCCAAGGGATCACATCCGGTCTCCACGGGCAACCGCCAAGAACAAACACTTGATGCGTCCTGCATCTAGAACTAGTTTCTTCGACCTTGATTCAACGCAACTACGCCTATCGACCCGAGTTGGATGATCATTACTGTGCCGACCACCCATCGCCATGCTGGCTCTTCGCGACCAGGAGAACCTGGTGCACACCCACCAGACTGTTGCTGCAGCTAAATCTTTGAATCAGGGAGTGAAGCAGTTGCAACCACGAACTCCCGGAACTCGAGCCCCAAAGACACCGTTTAAAGTGCCACTGAACGACGAGAACGACCCATTGACTTTTGGCAAGAAGACGATCAAAGCCGCTGGAAAGCAGAGGGAGAACACCAAACCCGCCAAGGATGCCTTTGTCACTCCGCTGGGTATGCATGGGAAATGGAAGGGTTTACGATGTCCGATGGAAGGAGGCTAACTGAGATCCTGTGATAGAACCGCGCAGTCGCGCGCCTCTTGGCATGAAAACGACGAACGCAAAGGCAAGAGGCTTACAGACTCCAGGATTAGGAGGCACCATCAAGCTTGAGAAAACGAATAAGAGAACTTCCACCCAAAAGATCAGGAAGTTTGCACCGCTGGTTGATCAACCTAAGGTGGAGGTGCAGGAGGAACAGCCTCAGAATGACGTTCCGGATATTGAATACATGCCCCCCAAGCCACAAGGTGAGAGGACAACACGACCTTGTTTTCCCTAGGGACTATCTTGTCTGACAAACTTGCTAGAACTGCCGGATGACCCTGATTTTATCACTTATGACACTACGTTTCCCCAGTTTCAGCCGAAGAACCTGGCATTGGGATTGGAAAGCGTATATGGCGACAACGAAGTAGGCAGCGACGGTCTAACCAAGCGACAGCGCAAATTTCAGGAGGACTCAGCTGCATTTGATCGGAAGGTGGACGAAATGATCTTGAAACAACTCGAAGAGATTGATTTCGAAGACAAAACCGAGTTGGACCCTCCTCGAGAGCCCCATATGGAAGAACCCCCCAAACGCAAACTCGAGGCGCGCCGCGCGAAGCTGGCATCGACGAAGCCGAGATATACTAGCAATATCTCAACCATTCGTGCTCGTGATGCAGCAGCAGCTCTCTCCAACATTGAGCCTTCAGTCTCGCGAACCAGGCCAATGGCCTTCCCAAAACCAAGACCTCGGGTTGCATCATCTTCTCTCTTGACGACCAAGAAGCCGCGGGGGCCCATCAATCCGTCCTCTATGCGTCACACTGCTGCAGTTGCAGCTTCTAGGTCGACCGTGGGATATTCCCGGGGCCGAACTATGTCGTCTAAGCTTACTGGGAAACCGCTCAATCCTGCCAAGCAGCCGGTCACCAAAGCCATCATGTCTCCTGAAGCCTATATGGAGGCATACGGCATGCCGCCACTGGGCTCAGAGATGTGGCACCGCTGCAAGGCGGCTGGGTGTTTTGATAGCGAGGAAGACCGCCTGGCAGCCGAAGCCGAGCGAAATCTCCCGACATTTGACGAAGACGAAGAGGCACAGAATTTTCAGCTGACTCTGTGAGGGGCTTGAACACGGCCAGTTGTCTGCCGGGGGGGCGGGGGTTCCCGGTTTGGGAGTATTTCACGGGAGGCTTTTCATTTTTCCACTCGGTTTTTCCTTTGGGTAGGTATTGGGATGGTTGGCGCGTATGAATGACCGGATGACACGACGGCAGACCCGGTGAATTTTCAGACGGCGTTCTTGATTCATTGAATGACTACACGATAAGGGCTTCATGGGCAACAGCGGGATTTTGTATCATTTAGATTTCTAGGACAATTAACCCAGTATGGCTAGCAAGTGATCTTTTAGGTGGTGTGCTAGCGACGTCTTAAATAACGTTCGAGATGCTCTTAAGCCTGTTGGTACGCCCAAATAGTTGTAACTACCATATATGCATATAATGTATACAAATTGCCATAAGGTCTATGCAATTGATTGTAGTTATAGTAGTAGTAACACAAAGCTGGGTGAGACAAAGCCCCAAGTGGCCAGTTGTCCAGTATCATGATACCTAGCGATCTCATGATGGACCATACATAGAATGGTAATTTTCATGAGACAGATAATGGAGGACCAGGCTAGCTATCCAATTATCTATGGCTATCTCCCGAGTATCGAATCGCAATCCCATGCCTATGGCATCAGGAGATGACTGATTGGGATTGTGGGAATGGGACGCGCACTGCCCGTGTTTCAAGGGCTTCTGTCAACCCTGGATAGAAATGGGCCGGCCGATCCAGCTTTCTCGGGACCCGAGGAACCCTCGGTTCGTGAGGTAGTAAATACGTCGTATCGTACACATATTTAGTAGCAGACCGTAGACGAATGATTCGGGTCGCGTGCAATCCTGGACATATACCTGCAGTGGTGGTGGGATATCATGTTTGGGGTGTTGCGTCTGTGATACTCTCTCTCTTCCTGCCACCATATACAGGCATCATCTCGCATTTCCCAAGCCAAATTGTTCCGATATCAGATCCAATTACAAAACAATAGTCAACTATTTTTCTCTTCTTACATACTACGTAGATATCCAAGTAAATAGGTACTACTCACTCCTTTGTCCATTGAGAATACCTACTTCCCAATTGTCCATATTATTCAGACATTGATACCGTATACGTACAGAGTATGCTCTTCTCTCTTTCTCTTCCACACAACTCACCGCTCGTCCGCTCTCCTTTTTTCTTTTTCTTTTTTTTTTCTTTTTTTTCTCTCTCTGGGAAAACCAGCAAGCCGTCCCGCCGGTTCCACTCGTTGTTGTTGATAGTCATAATGAAATAAGTAATAACATGAAATATTACGCTAAGGAAATCATAAATAATAGGTATTACCTAGGGAAAAGCCCAAGCAAGGTCCAACGCCAACTAACTGTTCACTAACAGCAGGACGAGCTAGAACAGCCTTACTAAGTAAGGACTTGGACTAGATACTATCTAAGCCAATTATTACCCAGTATCCAGCAACCTCAACTAGCGTAACGTAAGCTGTTGTCACTGATCACCACTCCGTTGGTCTATCTGTCGGCTTGCTTGCTTGCTTGCTTGCTTCAACACTTCAATTGTTATCAAGTTTGCTGTTCTTCCTTTTCTTTTCTCTTTCCCCCCCCCCATTTTCTTGCCCTTGTGGCTTCTATTTCTTTTCTTTTCTTTTTTTCTCCCACAGAGCTTCTGTCGTGTTGGCTGGGCTCAATTGCTTTCCGCTTCCCCTTTCCTCCTCCCTTAATCGCCCCTGCGTGGATTCGTCCACCAAGTCATGACGAAAATTCACCCCGAGTCCCTCGAGGACTTCGAGTACATCGAAACCCCTCCTGCTGCTTGCACGACCCCCGCAGATGACTGTGGTGTGCGGACGACATCGGTGAGTCCGGTTGTTTGGGGAGTGTGCGAAGCTCTTGGGAGCTTGAAGAAGAGTACCCTTGTGGTCAGAAAGGATGGCTAATCCGTCTCAATTCCCCTCCAGTATCCAGCTATCAAAAATGCCCCCCTCCCGGCAGACGCTGCTGGCAGCGATAGTTTCTCCAACATCCTGCTCTTCTCGCTGCTCCTGTTTGTCCCGTGGTACTTGGCTCGCCAGATCGGTGGTGGTTTCTACACCACTATCTTCTTTGCTGTCTTCACAACCGTCCCCATCCTGATGGCCTTTTGGTCTGTGGCTTCTTCCATCTCTCCTCGTAAGAACGAGAAGGCCAAGTATGCCGGTCGTCCCGTCGAGCACTACCTCCATTTCCACAATGAGCACGACCGTGCCACCTACCGTGGAAAGAGCAAGATCCCCATGGAGGTCTTCTATGAGAAGTACTTCAATGGCGAGGTTGATTTCAAGGGCGATGCTCTTGAGGCTTTGGAATTCAGACACGACTGGGCCAACTTCCGCTTCACCATGGGTCTCTACAAGCACTTCCTCTTCGGATTCGTCCCCGAGTTGCTGGTCCACTCTCGCTCTCAAGGTACAGTTCCTCTCTTCCCAGCTCAATAGCACGCAATTGGTTCAAAAGATCTAACCCCTATCTTTCTTTTTAGATGAGGAACAGGTGCGCGACCACTATGACCGCGGCGACGACTTCTACGCTTGGTTCTTGGGCCCTCGCATGATCTACACCTCTGGCATCATCAGTGACATCAACCGGGAAGAGACTCTGGAAGAGCTCCAGGATAACAAGCTGGCCGTTGTCTGCGAGAAGATCAATGTCAAGCCCGGTGATACCGTTCTCGATTTGGGCTGTGGCTGGGGTACTCTGGCCAAATTTGCCTCGGTTCACTACGGCGCTCAGGTCACTGGTATCACTCTCGGTCGTAACCAGACTGCCTGGGGTAACAAGGGTCTCCGCAACGCTGGCATCCCTGAGACCCAGAGCCGCATTCACTGCTTGGACTACCGTGATGCTCCCCGTGTCGATGGCGGCTACAAGAAGATCACCTGTCTCGAAATGGCTGAGCACGTCGGTGTGCGCCACTTCAGCTCCTTCCTGTCCCAGGTCCACGACATGCTTGACGACGATGGTGTTTTCTTCCTCCAGATCGCCGGTCTCCGTAAGTCTTGGCAGTACGAGGATCTCATCTGGGGTCTCTTCATGAACAAGTACATCTTCCCCGGTGCCGACGCTAGCACCCCGCTTGGATTCGTCGTCGACAGACTGGAGGGCGCTGGTTTCGAGATCAAGAGCGTTGACACTGTTGGTGTCCACTACTCCGCTACTTTGTGGCGCTGGTACCGCAACTGGATGGGTAACCGTGACAAGGTCGAGGCCAAGTACGGCAAGAGATGGTTCAGAGTAAGTAATCCTGTGGCTAAGTTTGGCATGTTTTTGATACTTTCTCGAGCACCCACTGACTCGTTTCTAGATCTGGGAGTACTTCCTGGCTTACTCTACCATCATCTCCCGCCAGGGTAGCGCTACTTGCTGGCAGCTCACTGTCGTCAAGAACATCAATTCGACCCACCGCATTGAGGGAATTGACTCCCAGTATGGTCTCAGCGGCGCTCGCCAGGCTGCGATCACCAACGTGGGCCATGGCACTCTCCCCAGTGCCCATGTCCCTACGGTCAGCAAGGAGTAAATCTCCCAATGACTTTTTCCTATGTCTGTCGAGGTGACGTGTATCTGGCATGGATTTGTAAACGTCGAGTCGTGCAGGTATACAGCCTGCTGATGGAGAATGTGAAGACAGAGGAGATAAGGAGAAGGGAGTTGACCTGTTGCGAGGGGATGCCGGACTCTTGATGATCGCAGGAGTTATGGGAAAATGAACGGTCCTTGGAAAAAGGGCAGGCAGGAATGTATGGTTGCAAATGGCAGCAACTGTTCCTATGTATGATGGAATCCGATTTTATATAACTTTCTCTCGGGTGCGCGCGGGGGAGTTGTGTATTTCTACGGTCGGAGGGAACACATGGTAATGAAAAATAGAGGTCATGATTCCTGATAATTTGAGACTTCAATCGTCTCGTCTCTTAGAACTATCGTATATTGTAAAAAAAAAAAAAAGAAAGCTAACTCAAAATGGCCAACAGGTGTTTGTTCCAACGCCGAGAAATGCTGCAAACACCTTCCTGAACCATGCACAACCAAGAAATGCAAGACACGGGCACTAAGGATCTAATCGATGCGCTTGTAAAGCTTCGCCTTAATGGTACCTCCCGCACCGGAGCAGCATGCTGCTGCAGGGGCAGGGGCAGGTTGAGAATGGAGAGTGGATTTGTTGAACGACTGGGCGGAGGCAGGCACGTCCAGAGCCGGGTTCTTGGTGAAGAAGCCATCCGGCTTGAGCATGACGCTGATTCGCTCCATGGGCATGATGGGGAAGTCTTCAATGCGGGGGTTATGGGTGAGGCCGAAGGTGTGCCAGAGGACGACGTCTTCATTCTCGGTGTTGTCGTTGCGCTGCACCCAAGTCTCGACGCCCTCGGCGCGGCGGCTCTGGTTGGTGAATTCGCCTGCGGCGTACAGCTCGTCGTCGCGATACTTGGTCACCCAAATGGGTTTGGTGGCGAACTCGGCCCGGCGGTAGCCCATTGCATTCTTGCTCATGAGCAGCATCTGGCTGGGTGCTGTCTGGAGCTTGTATGCGATAGGCTTGTAGGTGATGGGGTTGATGACGTTGTCGTTGCGGATTTTGAAGACTCGGTGACGGCTGATGTCCGTGTTGGCTGTGCCGGACTTGCTAATCACTGTCTGCTCAGTGGTGTAACCGACAAGCCATGGATTATTTTCATCCTCGGGCATTGGTACGCTATCCTCGTAGTAGACGGTGTTCTTGAACCCATCAAGTGCCGGGTCGATTCGCAACGAGAACATATGCTGGTGGAAGGGAGCCATGACTCCTGGGCCGACGTTGGTGCCCCAGGCAACTGTCTGGCCATTCTCGTTGTCGAAGGGAACCGTGGACAAGATACCAGTAGCCCGGACCTCAAGTTCCACATTGGCCGCTTGGTCAAAAATGTAGGCAAAGATGTATTCGTAGTTTGCAACGGTGCAAATCATCTGAAGCACCAACTGGCGGTTTCGCACCACGGTAGCAGCGCCTGATCTGTAGTTGGTGTGTTTATGCTGGAGACCATTGTCCTGTTCATGCATGCAGATGATGTTTTTGAGAAGAACAGGGTTGCCCTTTGAATCTGTCCGGTAGCCGTCGAAATATTTGATATGACCGAGACAGTCACATCCCAGTGTTAACTGGTTGGCATTGAGGCCAAAGCCAGCATCTCCCACGTCAAATGCCTGTTTGCGGTGGTACGGGGCTCGGGGATCTGCAGTAATCCGAACCATTAGTAAATTGTTGCGCCTTTAACAGCTTGGAGGGATATTAGCCCACCTCCATAAGGAACCGTCATCTCTGATACCGAGAGGCGATAGAAGACGTTGCGGTTGTCGTATGTAAGATTATACAGCACCAGACCTTCCCGATTGTTGAATCCAACCCGGAAGCGCCACTTCTGCCAGTACACAAAGTTTCCATCAACGGAGAAGGAGGCGCCCTCTGGCTGTTGCACAATATATGGCTTGAGGTCTTTTCTGAGTGGCTCATCCAGGAGATCATGAGCATATTGGATTGTTTTGACGGTTTTCCAAGGCTGAGTTTCCGTGACCTGAGAATCACCACCACCCGGGAGGTAATCCATGCGTACTAGCTCCTGAGTGATAGCATTAAAAACTGGTGAAAACTTGCAGGGCAAAGAGTAGTGGTTGTTCTCCGGGTGATCCACCTCAGTGATATACATGAAGCACTGGAACAACCGCCGGGTTTCATTCTCATCGTCCGACCCATACATCCATGGGTCGTTGCACACGGACATGCCTGGTGGCAACTTCAATTTCTCAATTTCTGCCAGCACTGCCGGATGCCGCAAGCAGAGAGCTTCAATCTCAGTGACCTCGTCCACGTCAATTGGTCCCTTTATGCAATGGTCAGCCACCTCATTTCACCAACAGAGCAGCCCAGAAGATGGTTTACTTACCTGAACATGCGCCGGGAGCTCCTTGATATGAATGGCTGACTTGGTATCGGCATTCAGCAGAGCCTTGTAGAAGATGCCACTGTCAAGACGGTGAAAGTAGGCGAATAAAAGACGGGATGGCCTGGGGGGCAATGGCTTTCGGAGCCGCTCCGCCTCGAGATATGCAACCACATGTCGCTTGATGGGTTCTTGCAAGTCAATTCGCTTGTACCGCAGCGGTACGCCGGGAAACGTCTCTTCGAGAATGCGGACAACTAATTGGATTTCTCCTGGGGTGATAGGATCAAAGGGATGAGGCCTAGCCGAAGTGGCCATGACTGGGCTCTGGGATGCCTGCATTATGGAGGATGGAAGTCTTGGATGGAAAATGAACACACTGCAGACTTGAACAGGTCTGGGGGGGAGAAAGAGAAGAAGATCATTCTGAAGGAACGACGGGGGGTTTATATATAACGTTCATTCTAGTCTATGGCCTGGAGGCTGGAGTTGATGGGGGTGTCCGTGTGAGTGTAGATGTGTAGAACAAAACGAAGTATGGATCGGTGATGGTTAATCAGCAATATTCTCCATAGTCCGCATGGACTTGCCGTTTTGGGACAAACCGCCGCCACATCTGGAGTGGATCTGTGGAAGATGGAGATAACTGCACGATATCAGGTCGCTAACCGATACAGATTGTACATGCTGATGACTATCTACTCCGTCCTACTATCGACTATCAGATGATGGCTCAATCAGAGATCGAGATTCTGGAACAATTCGCGATAATGTCATCGACTCATCGGAAAGCGAGGGGAGCCACAATACCCCGTCCTCCACTATACTCTATCTATAATCTATATAACTAACCGCTATTCCCGTCTTCCGGGCCTTCACTTGGGCTATACTACTAGCACATCTTTGTTCTTCTAAGACGTCCCTCTCCTGGACACCTTTGTCGAATTTCGAGTTGATCGTGAATTGGCAACGTGATACAGACCGTACAGTTGGTATGTCTTCCTCCTGTGTGTAATCTGGCATCCGTCTGATTAGCGCGATAGATACCTGATAAGATAAAAATGAAAGTGGCTCACTATGCCGCTCTGCCAACTGGGCTTCCAATGAAGACTCAGCACGCAACCTCAGCCGAGAAAAGATGCAGAAAGAAAGGCGCAAGATGGACTCGATCTGGTTGTTTGACTTGCAAGAGGCGTCGAAAGAGGTGTGATGAGGCTAAACCTGCGTACGCACCAAATCAAATGACCTTATCACAATCCCGGGGCCGCTGACGATCCAAACCAGATGCCGAGAGTGTGCCCGATTGGGACTCGACTGCGAAGGCTATGGCTCCATGTGGGCAAAACCATTCAACCCGGCTGCATCAGCCCATCGGGAAACACGAGCATCCAAAAGACAAAGGGTGATCCGTTCATCATCCGAATCCACGCACCCCCGGATCTCCTGCGAGGTTCCGTCCTCGCCAGAATCGATCTCTAGCTCATCGGCCTGGTCTGATACGTTGCCTCTGTCGACTTGGAACTTCGATTCTGGTAATGCATGCATTTCCACGATTGACTGGGATGGAACGAATGAGCCAAGTGATACCTTGAATTGCTTTGATGGTTTCAATTGGTTCACTGAATCTTGTGGCTACGTCACTCACTGGTCTATCCCTGAAATGCTTTCCAATTTCCAAGATCCTGTGATCCAGTACTCCGCGTCTGTGGATATTAATGGATTTGCGCCGTGGCCTCTACTATCTCTTCCTTCCTGATACCAAGCAGTTGGCAAGTATCTCGATGAAGAAGTAATCGGCCAATAGTTCCACCCCCCCCCCTTCCTGGGCATCCGTCGACCAACGCACCGAGCCTTGAGTCTATTCTAGGGCACAGTTGAAGGGAACGCTTCGATTACCCCCATTTACGAGCTTAAGCTTCGTGTGAAGACCTACAGCAGGCATATGGGTTGCCACATATTGGAGACTTTGGCAATCGATCGGAAAACCACGTCAGAACCACGTCAGAAGCAGTGAATGTCAATGGTGTAACACTACTTACTATGCGCAGTATCAATTGTGGGGAAATCAGATGAGGGGCCCCTCAAAGCCCTAAGGGATGTATAGAGATCTTGATATCATAGGACCGCTTATACATATGTATTATTTATATTATTTATATTAATTATGTTAAAATGACATGGGTCGAACTGGTTACCACCCGAGGATTGATCCAAGCAATGACTAGAGTCCTACAAGTGAAGCAGCTAGACGAACCATAGCAATTCTTTGACATAAGCAAGGTTACAAGAGATATCAGAATTAGAACACACCTTTCACCGTACGTTCTAGAGATACCCAAGCTCACCACGTCGAAAGGCCTCATTTTGTACGAGCTTATTGTGCCGAATCCGCTGCGAGGCAATCTGCTCCTCTAGACCCTCAGTCGCCTTCTCAAATAACTCAAGCTTCTGCTCTTCTTCAGCGACGCTCGCGCGTGAAATGCACCACGGGCGGTCCCTTCTTCTCTCGACTCGAATTCTTTTGCCGACAAATGCTTTTCTTTAGTTCAGAGACTATCATCTCCATGACAGTCTAGTATATTGAGGTCACACATTGTGAATAGTCGGAACCAGAGATTCAGTCGTACACTTTCCTTATTCAGAAATCCGACACCACCCATTCAATGCTCGCAACAGCGCCTTCCCTAATGAAGGATTCTTTCCTATCGTGGCAGTACCCAGGAAGACCAAGCTGACAAGGTCCAGTACCAGAAGCGAGATCGCGCTCCTTATCCCTCGCGTGGCCGTGGCGAACAACGAAGCCAGCGACGCGACGACAGGCCGGACCACTACCGTGACAACGAGGACAATCCGCGTCTGCGTAAGATAAAAGATGTGGTGGACAAACTGACTCGACCAGTGAACATACTACGGTTGTTCCCTGAAACCTACCCTGTCCGTGCCAGGCTACCTACGAAGATACCATTCGACACACCTGACGAGCCGCCACATTGGAATGATTTCCACTTTCCTGTTATCAAAGCTAGTATGACGCGTGTCTTCAAAGTAACATGCACAGAGCGTTTAGCTTTCTGGTCTAACGCTTATGAACTGATTTTCCTCCGCCCCAAACTCAGCAAGCCGTGGTACGAATATATTGACCACAGTGGACGCCTCATAGAGGCAGAGCACGCGTATCTCGACCCATCCCACCGGATCACTTTCTTCAACCTTAAAGCTGCTTGTCATCGGACGCACAATCGTTGTCTGGTCTCGCCCTTTCTGCGATTGTTTCGTTCAACCCAGAGAGCACCCTGTCTACCTTTGCCCACCACTTACCTCGTTAGGTTTGTTTGTTTTTGCTTTATGCTTTATTATTATTATTATTATTATTAGATAGCCCCTAGCGATGAGCTTGCACCTCAACGTGGTGCTGGGGTCCAGTAGTCCCAGTGGATGAAGCTAAGACAAGCTCATGATAAATTAATTGTATGCACCCTCAGTTTGAGAAAGTACTATAGTAATTGTAGCTAGAGAACACGGCCGTGAGATTATGTATATTGGCTCAAGAGCCACTTAGCAGTAGTAATAGTACTTCATACTGGCTCACCATTGGAATCTCGAACTCAACCCGACGTTGTATTTCAATAATTTCTCATACTTCAACGATGTCCAAAAGGCCCCACTTTTCTAAAATCCTTGAGGCTTGAGCGGCTGAGCCTCTCAAGCTTCGAAGCACCATCTGATAAGATTAACCCCATATTTCTCCACATCACATGATTCATTATCTTGTGCACCAGGTCTACTCTTATTAGAAAGGCAGAGAATGACGGTCATATCCATTCATAAGAGAATACACCTTATATATAAGCTTCAAAAACACGAGAAGTGGCACTTCAACCAAGCACCTAAGTCAATTTCAACTCAATCCCATGTTGACCTCGTCACCCAGCCCCAATTCTCGCTCCGCTCGCTCGATACCACCTGTAGCTCGAGTGCCCCAGCGGTCCAAACGGTCTTGCGCATGGTTTATTTCCTTATCCCGAAGACTGCTGCTCTCACTTTTTGAGACGCTTCCCGGCATGCTACTGGTTCGATCAAGACTATTGAAGCTGGCACTGCCAGATTGGCCGGATGGGTTTCGAGAATGTTCAATATCAATCGGTCTGGAGGCGGGGGTTCCGGAGGGGTTGTAACTGGTGGCAGAGGTTATTTTTCCAGGGTCCACGGAGGTAGTACTGGTAGAGGCTGATAGCGCAGAGGATATGCTACTGACTTTGTCGCTTACAGGTTTCGAGCCCCCGAACCAACGTCGTCTCCGGGCCGTGGAGGAAATGGACGGGGCGGGACTCACGGTATCGGTCTCGACTGTTGAAGCGTCATTGTGGCCAGATTGTTTCTCATTCTCAAATGCCTGTGTTAAACCAGACTTCACCACGGAAGGTGCGGTCTCACTCGACTGTTGCGTCTCGGTGAGTTCAGCGTCGCGGCACCACTTCCGACGACGAGTATATCGGTCCCAGCCGTCTTGTCCACGACGGCCGTCGTTCCACTGTAATCATAAAACGGCAGATTAGATATAGGGCAATCGTGTCCGGATAGAATTATGACCTCACCTTATTATCATAATATATCCACCCGCCCCCATCCGCTGCCTTGGATTCGGATTTATCTTTGGTGCCGTCGGCGCCTTCGATACGCCATTCGCTGCCCTCTGCCCATCGCCATTTGGCGTTCCCACCCTGGACTTCGGGGAGCTCAAAATCGTCCTTCGGCGGAACTGCATTAAGATGTTCGTCCGTCCATGGAGCTCGCTCAGATGGAAATAACGAGTATGTCCACCCAATTCCAAGCCATCGACGTTGATTCTCGTAGATGACGAAGGTGAAGCGAACGCCCGAGGAATCACCCCGCCGTCTGGTTGCAATTGTTGCAGCATGGCCATGGCTCTGAGCCCAAAGCGATTGAGATTTGTTGGCATCCAAAGAAAAGGAGAGGCCGGTAATCATGGAACATATCCGCCGCACGGTCAAGGACCTCCATAGAATGACCCGCGAAACCCTCGCTGGTCGGGAATGGTAGGTGAGGATGATAGTACCGATGCTCATGACAACACGACGAGTCGTGATCAGGTAGAAGGGAGGAAGGGTC
The DNA here is from genome assembly GCF_000002715.2 of Aspergillus clavatus NRRL 1. Taxonomy (NCBI): domain Eukaryota; kingdom Fungi; phylum Ascomycota; class Eurotiomycetes; order Eurotiales; family Aspergillaceae; genus Aspergillus; species Aspergillus clavatus. The sequence goes on along the minus strand of NW_001517102.1, from coordinate 173,258 downwards.
AGGATAATCCAGATCGGAGTCACAAACAGAATTCGGATGAAGAGCGTTGTAAGAGCAGGTTTGGTAGTTGCAGAAGTGGCGGTTCTCTGCGTTGACATGAATTCAGTCAGCTCAAGGAGAGGGTCCAAGAGGATATTGCATCGGGTCGTGAATGTCCTTAAAGTTTCAACGATTTCGTCCAGAGTTTCATGTTGATGAGGTGATGTTTCCGACGCCTTCTTCTGGTGGCGTTTCTCTCCTGTAGTTGCGGCCGATGATAAGGGGGAGAAGCGCCGCCAGTACATGCCCAGAATCAACCCGATGACCACAAAGATCGGGCCAGCCCAGAGGATAATGGCATCGCTATACAAGACAATGGTCCAGAATCCGGCGACAAGAAGGAAGCTTTGCCATGGGTCACCCGTGGTCCAGGTGAGCAAGCCAGCCAGCTTATTTAACGGAAGTATGAACGGGTGGGAATAGGCCAATGCTCGTGTGATGGCTGGGGGTGTGGCGACAAGAAGAGGAGATTTGCGGTGTACGATGATGCTTGATCGCTGTCTAGATGTCAAAGACGAGCCTGAAATGGTCGTGGGCGAAAAAGCAGCGACCGTCGGTGGCTGCGAATCTGGCTGTGAGCCATGTTCCTGTGCGTATGACGGGGCCATGGAATCTATCCACGGAATATCTTCTGCGGCAACATCAGCATCTAGTATCTACCATCTTCCACATGGGCTTCTTTTCCCCGGATTATGAGCAAAATGGTGGGAGAGTGTCACATACCGAGTGCTGCCATCCAACAGAGACGTCATATGCATCCAGCAAGCGCATTGCGGGCGGTGTGACACGCGAGAAAAAAAGGGGGAAAGGAGAGGCAGGAGAAGAGATCTATCTTTTGTCGGACTAGCTACCTAAAAGGTGATCTAAGAACCGACGCAGACGACCAACTAGCTAGTCGGTACAGGCAGACTGATCGTTCGACTGCGGGGAGGGAAAGACTGGGGATCCGCGGACAAGTTGAAGCTTTTGCTTGTGGTTCTCGGGACATGTGACTGAAGGTGTGTGTCCTGGTAGGAAAAGAAGGCAAGGGAAGTCAACCGATGCAGCTGATCGGATCTGCTAAGAAAAGACATCGGATTGGACAACTTCTGACACTTTTATTTAAATCATGACAAGATCATGCAGCACTCAACCTCTCATAAAAAAAAAACAGACAATCCCTGATTAGTAGTATAGTCTAGTAGAGTAATATTATTCCTTCCCTGCCTGTTGAGCCGAGCCCGACAACGCGACTGGTTCAATTCCGCCGCCGAAATTTTTGCCGTGGAGAGACTTTTGGCTTCAACTTCGATTTCCAGTCCTCCGTTTGCCCAGCGCCATCTGCCCATCACCAAACAACCACGCTTTTCGCGACAGGCCGAATACTGACTGTCACTAATAATAATCTCTGATCCTCTGCACTTGGTCCTTGATCTCATCTTCGGCATTGTGTCTCTCCTTGCATTAGGTCAAGCTTCGCTTTCAACATGGTAAGTGCTCTATTCATGTTCTCCCCGGCTTTTCGCCCCGACGCTGTGAGTGAAGGACATTTATATCTGATGGGGGTTTTTTTTCTCCGTTTGAACAGGCCCACCGTATCGTTACCCAGGTCGTTGTTACCGGCGCTCGAGTCTTCGGTCGAGCGTTCGCAGAAGCTTACAAGCAGGCCTCCGCATCATCCAAGTATGCTCAGGCAAACAAGGGCAAGAACGGAAATTCGACTTTCGCATCCTCTGGTTTGACCCTCGATGAGGCTTGCAAGATCCTCAACGTCAAGCCTCCACAGGGCGGAGAAACGAATCTGGAAAATGTGATGGAGCGGTTCAAGAAGCTGTTCGATCTCAACGACCCGCAGAAGGGCGGCAGTTTCTATCTTCAGAGCAAAATTCTCCGAGCGCGCGAAAGGATCGAGATGGAAATTCGGCAAGCGGAGCGCAAAGCCGCTCAGGAAAAGGAACTTCAGGAAGGCTGGAACCCTAAGGTGTACAAGGACCGGTGATCTGCCTCGCTTCTTCGGAATTCGGATGTGTCGACTTGAGTGTGCTTGACTGCCATTTCCGGTGTCATGCGCTTCCGACTCTATCGACAATCTGTCACGCAGACCGCATACCTCGGACGGCGTGGATCTGGTCTGTGGTTGAGATTGAGACGGACAACAATCCGTCATCGCTCTCCATCTTTTTCGTCATATTTCTTTCGGTTCTTCGGCATAGCAAGGCGTTTCTTCGGTGACTTCCAATGTTGGCATTGGAGACAATATAGACCCCTACCCCTTGTATTGACTATTTCGATGCTCTTTGCATGAGACTGTGTCAGAGCGAAACATTGCGTTGCTCAACAGAAACCGACCTATTCGTTCTCCTGCTTCTCCGCCATGTCCTTGCCCTACTCCGCTCTTTCTACCTGAGTTCATTCATGTGTATATTATACTCTCAGAGGGAGCGGATACGAAGGATCACAGTCATAGTGATGAGTCGGGAGCCTTGGAACATAAAGGCCATCTCTTCTTTTCTGGGCGGTTATTCTCTTTGCTTCAATCTGTTCATCATGCGCTCTTCTCCACTCTTCTTCTCTTGAGATACGAAAAGGCTGTCTTCATGTACCCATAGTATTCATGTGTGATGTCTTGCTCTTCCCTGACATGTGCTCTGCTCTGCCTCTTCGAGACCCTTTGTCAAATGAGTGGGCTTTCTTTAGCTTTGTATAAATAACAGCATTCCTCATTACATATTTATATTCATATCTTCATTCATCTCAGAGTCGATCATTGAAAGAAAGTCGAAGTCGGGACACTCTGGGTTTTGCTTCTGCCAAATTCACCGCCGCCTTGAGATCGGCTTGACTGACAAAGCCAACAACCATCTCTCTGTCAGTCCAGAAACTCACCATGATGCCGGCAACCCTTGCAGATTCTCGATCGATCCGATGCAGCGCTGAATCGGAAATCATGATATTTCGATAACCCCCCGATCTAAAGCAACACTAACCGGTCCCAGCCCATGGCGCCGTTTCCGAACCGGAAGTCCCCCCGCGGGTTAGAAATCAAATTTCAGGATGGCTCGCCCTCACCCCTCCAAGTGCGACAGCCCCTCCCTCTTATCTTTGATTTTCCAGTCTTCTAATCTGCTATCTGACACTTAGAGATTGCGGCGCACGTCTCTTTACAAGTCTTGAAAATAGACAAAAAAAAAGGATTGAGTGTCTTGCATACAAACACAACCTTCTACAATGGGCCGTCCCTCTGTCCCGCTGTCAGCGGACATGCCGCCACTTGTTATGGGCACCGCGACTTTCAATTCCCAGTACAATGCTGACCCCTACGCTCTTCCTACGACCGAATTGGTTCATCGCGCTCTTTCCAGTGGAGTACGCGCCTTCGATACATCACCCTACTACGGCCCCGCGGAGGAACTGTTGGGTCGTGCTCTGGCAACAGACTTTGTCCGATCTGATTTCCCCCGCCATACATACCGATTGCTCACCAAAGTGGGCCGAATCGCAGCGTCGTCCTTTGACTATTCGCCGAGATGGATCAGACATAGTGTACAGCGCAGCTTGCGCCGCCTACATACCGAATACTTGGACGTGGTCTACTGCCACGATGTGGAGTTCGTGAGCCCAGAGGAGGTCCTCGAAGCTGTCCGAGAACTGCGCCGCATTCGCGATACAGAAGGCACCGTTCGTTACGTCGGCATATCGGGATACCCAGTGGACGTACTATGCGATCTTGCCGAATTGGTCTTGCGCGAGACCGGCGAGCCTCTCGACATCGTGCAGTCGTACGCCAACTTCACGCTACAAAACACTCGGCTACTCACCCAAGCTCTTCCCCGGCTGATCGCCGCCGGCGTCGACGTGGTGCCAAATGCATCGGTTCTGGGGATGGGCATTTTGCGGCGTGGAGGCGTGCCCATCGGAAGCATGGGTGACTTCCACCCTGCCCCTGATGGTCTTCGGCGAGCCGCCCGCAGTGCAAGCGAGTGGGCCGACGCCCAAGGCGAGAAACTGGAAGTGATCGCCATCCGATTTGCGCTGGAGTCGTGGCTGCACGACGGCGCCAAAGCCGGAGCTCTGGGCCCGCCTCTTGCGCGCAGCCCCGGTGTGGATCCTGGGTTCCTCTCCGTCGCCCACGTGGGCACCGGTGAACGGCTCGGCGTCAGCGTCATGGGCGTCAGCAATGTCGACGAGCTGAACGAGACATTGCGTGTCTGGCGCAGCATCATCGATGGCTTGGAGAACCAAGACGATGACGAGGAGGAACCTCAGGCCGCTGCCGTACCTACCGCGCAGCACGCGCCCGCCATTCTTACCCCCTCGGAAGGCGTCATCACCGACCGGGCCTGGTCCAAAGCTCGCCGCAGTCGCATCCTGACGCTCGCGCAGGGAGTTCAATCGATTCTCGGACCTGATTGGGTTGACTATAGCTGGCCGAGCCCTGGGACGGACTTCGTCAATGTCTTACCCGCCGAGCATCTTGCTGCTCTCGAGGAACTCGAGTCCAAGGCCGCTGGCACTCAAAGAGACACCGAGACAGACACTGGGAAAATCGATGAGCCTATAGTTACTCCGCCCCTGGAAGCGACGGACAGGCAAGTGGCCATGGATACAGCGCCATCGAGTGTTGTTTATGATTGACATGTCCATGACTTGAAGACTTTCACTCCATGATAATGGCTATATGCATTGATGATGCATGGCAGGTGTCTTGGGGGGCTATGAATCGGTCTCTTTTGTGCATATTTTCGCTTGCCTTCCTACCTTTCAAGTATCTTTGTATAGACGTGTTTTTCCTTTTTCCAGCATCCTCAGTCGGCATGACCATAGAACGCTTTCCCATCAAACACAAGTTTGAGCTTCTCGGTAGAAAAAGAAATCCAGCCAGCACAGAAATAACCTTCAAATCATCCTCTCCAAGGAATCGCATGTAGCGCTTCCTTGGTGAGAAGGAGGTGGAAGGAACTTGTTGCAGGTCAGCATGGCGACCATGCACCTGCATGACCTGTAGCATTTCGCATTTCTTCTAAAGTCAATATTGGTTTGAACTATCGCATGCCATGTTAATAAGATTCAATAAGCGCGGCCGTGCGTGGACGTGAAGGAGCTTCCGGTGCCGGGACAACTCATCCGACAAAGCAGGATGGCTGGCGATGAACGGAAAGAAGTCCTGGGATGAAAAGGCTCGCCCTGGAAACCACTGTGTCTGTCAGTCACGGCACACTGTTGAGCTGGAGATCTGCCCTCTAATTCATGTCAGGCCAAAAGGCTCGGCTTTTGGTGGAAATGTCATCTTCAACTGAAGGCCAAACCAATCGAAGACGATGCCACCATTTCTAGAAAGACTCGAAGACACCCCTGATACCCAACCGTCCCACCCTACTCCACAACCTAATAAAATCGCACATGTATTTGAACACGGGTATCTGATGCAAATCATGAAAACAAAGAGAAAGGAGCTGAATACGACAAAAGAGACAAGGCTAAAAACCGGTGCAGCCAAATAACCGTCGATGGAGGTGTATCAACCAGGGGAGGAACGTCAAGTGAACGTCAAGGTCATCGAATCTTTAGCGCTTCTTTGCTGATTTTTTCATTTCTCTTTTTCGACTTGCGAGGTCTCTGTCCATCTCCGATTGATTCTGATAGCCACCAAGACTCAAAGCTTGCTCGTTGCTGATAGTGTCTGGAATTCCTGGTATGTCAGGGCGAAGAAGTTTCAAGCAATCGGCGCGTTCCCGTGATGCTTGCTGCTTCCGTTGCATCTTGGTCAATTTGTCTTTGGGATCCTGGGGCGGCGGCGCTGCAGCAGATTTGCGAGAACCGGGTTTCGCAGGTAATGAAGGCGGCAGAGGAGCTGGCTCCATGGAAGGAGGAGGCTCTCGCGGCGGCGGCGGCGGAGGTGTGGGAACTCGACGGTACTGAGCAAATCTAGGATGAGTATCAAACACTTTACGCAGCTGCGATCTCTGCTCTGCATATTCATCATAGTTTGCACCAATGATCGCTTCCAGGATGCTAGCCTTTGAGTCTCCGGAGACCGCTGAGGAGACCATACGCTCCTTGAGACGCTGGAAGGCCCTCGAGAAAGCCCTAAAAATTAGAGCGATCTCGCGAGTTCCGCCTGACACATCATTGTCTGGATTATTGGGGTCTTCTATGGAGAGACGGGTGTCGTTATTCTCTCTATGAACCTTGTAGACTCTCTGGTATTACCACCATTAGCGACTGGGAAAGATTTTGCCCACAATTTTGCAATCGAAAATCTCACCTTGTTGAAATAACCAGGCGGATTCAAGCGTATGCCCACATTCTCGAAGTCGAAACTGTTACCGTAAAATTCGAAAAAGTCCATGAGTATACACCCCAGGTTAGATGCCGTGTGGCCATGAGGCAGATGCTGGAGAAGGCTGGTAACAAGACAAGTAATGGAGAAACCTCCTAGTCCACCAGTAGGGACTTCATTCAGGCCGCGGAGGAGCAAGAACTGCTTTACTACAGATAAAATAACAGGCATTGCGGGATACTCGGATTTCCAGCTCTGGAAAGTGTTGTTGGCAATGAGACCACTGTCATTATCAAACGACAGATCCACCCTCAAGCCGGTCAGCTTGTCCACAAACTTCAAAATCGGAACACGCGCATGAGCGATGGTCTCGATGGAATTAGGGACAGCTATATCCAAATTCTTAAGGAAGGCCGCAAAGGCATAGATCTGGCCTTTACGCTCGCCAAAAGTCTTGATGCCGTTGCGCATGAAGTTTGTTGATAGGAGAACAAGGTCGATATCAGCGGTAGGCAGATACAATCCAGAAGCGAAAGACCCAAAGGAGCGAAGTTGCACGCCATGATACCGGCTTTGGAACGCCACTTGTAGCCTCGTAATCAAGTCTGCGCGGACGATCTGTTCATACTGCACTGGTTTCACCCAGTGATAGAAACTCAAGATTTCATTATGCAGTCGAGATCCCAAGTGCAGCGAGGGCTCCATAAGAGACATCCAAGGTCTTCCATCGTCCTGAGGGTGCCTTCTCCACTCATCAATGATCGAACCATCATCGTGAAACCGGTTCATAGGTCTTCCACTCTTCTTGGAGTAGCCCTTGATCTCGTCATCATATGTTCTCTTCCGGTTTCCAAGAGCAGAATCTTGTCCTTGAAAATTTCGCTTCGGCCCGTAAGGAGCATTGTCCGGGACCTTCATCTTAGCTTCTTCCTCGTCCACCAAGCCATTAAATGAAATAAAGTCCTCATTGGTTGTCACTGCATCTGCTGCTGCTGCTTGCTTTGCATTCTCTGCGATTCGCGCCTTCCGAATCAACTTCACGACGTCGACTCTCTTCGGCGCGTTCTCATCAGTTGGTGGGAGGACAGTATATGGATCTGGGTTGGACCATTTTGGAGCTGCTGGGACTGGCGCGGGAACGGGGGCAGATGCAGTATCCGTTTCTAAAGCCCGCTTTTTGCGCGGATGCGACGCCCCATCATCATCTTCTTCTTCTTCAGACATATCCATTTCAGCTTCCTCGCTGTCACTAAGACTGGATACAGGTGCAAATCGCAGTCCAGGTTGCTCATCTCCCAATTTAGCGCCTAGGATGGGCTCTGGAGTGGACTCTCTCTTGTGAGTGAGAAGCGGCCGTTCGGCCGTCGAGGGTCGCGCATACCGAAATGTGAATTCGTGTCTTGGTTTATTATTGTAGTGCGACCGGCGATCGTTTCCTCGAAACTCGAAAGCTGGCGGCATTTTGCACCGCAGCTACAGTATTTCAATAATTCAAGTTCCTTAAGAGTAGAGAAGAACAATGAAATTGAAGATACAATGTTCCAGTGGTGATGATCAGTAGTACTTATGCACGCACCCACAAGACGCGACCTTTTTTTTCTCAAGTTCATCTTTTGGCGGAGGGGAAAAAGTCTCAGAGCCGACAATGAATGAGGAAGGCGGTGTAAGGGGGATTATCTGATGCATTGCTGACGAAATAATGGGCACAATTATCTGGATTATTATTATTCTTTCTTGAACAACAGATCAAGTGACCCGTCGAATGTCGAGTATGTGAAACAACTTATCAACTCTGGATGGATACGCCAAGCCCCGGTCCAAGCATTCATATTCCACAGAAGGAGTCACAAAAGGTGATCAAGATAAGTCTGCTTATTGTTTTGATAGAGATGTGCCCCTCTCTCTTGGTCAATTGAGAGTGGAGGTATTGCTCAATGACTGGATGTCTGCTTGCGTTTTTCCTAAGCCCTCAATCCGCCTTCCAACAGGTCTATGAAATCCCGGTCCAATGCCATCTCCTTGAAACTCACTCTTTTCGGTAGCCCAGTCTAGCTATTCCTCTGCTCTGGCGCCACTCTTGGCTCGAAGCAGACCAGTACTCACATCTATAACCTGTGGTCTCTCCTGACAATGCCAGAACAAAGTTGCACCACAGCGACTACAAAACTCTCGGTAGACGCCGGAGAGGCTCTCATATCGCTGCATTGTGCCTGCACCAAATTCCAAAGGCTTTCCATCGGCGGCAAGGATGTTCACTTAGGAATAAATGCCCATGACTGGATTGGAAAGCCACTGGCCAGGCGGCATGAGCGGCAACCGCAGGTCCGTATTGCCGTCTCGCAGCCACCACTTCACATCTTCGACATTCTTTGCCGATTTTAAATGATGCGGAACCAGTAAATCCGGCCAAGGAGACCACGGCCGAGCAGAGTTTGCATCTAGCGGTGTAATACGAAAGTCAACGCCCCCGCAGTGACAACGAGCTTGCAGCTGGCTGCATTTGTGATCTTTCTCTCGAGACGCGTTATCGCTGTCCCTGATAAGTCCTTGTTGATGGTCCTGGGTGGTAGCCAGCCAACATGAAGAGGCTGTCTCTCCTGATTCGCCTGGGAGGAAGGATCGTATCCCATCGTCACGAGTGTCCTCGACCTTTCAATGTCTGATCATCTCAACAGGAGGAGGCTTGTCTGACAACACGCCACTGGCGACCATGGTCTTACCAAAGGCCTCAAGATGAGCAAAAACAAGTGCTCCAACAGGTTCTACAGAAAAAACGGCTGATGCAGTTTGCCTGTTGGTTTTTTTTTGCAGTGCATCGAATCTTGGCCCTGGGGTCTGCAGGTAGTCGTAAGAGGAGTATAGCATGCCTGTTATAGATCGACATCCATTGCAGTGACAAAGATCAAGCGTGGACTGCTCAGCGACTGGATCTAGCAAGACGTCCTGCGCTGTATTACCACACAGGCATGATATTGGTGCGTGTCCTTTGGCTTCCTTCCATGACTAGAAGCCAGTCGATAATAACGCAAATTATTCACAGGTCGAGAAGACTCCAGAGGTATCCCACATAAGATTTGTCTTCCTTGTAGACGGTCAGGAAATGACGGAGCAGCGGCAGAGAAAGATGACATTTAGAATCGCTCATTGGCGACGTAGAGAAATCCAACATGCAGAAATCTGCTCACATTGATCTGGCGTGGCGGGCGTTTGCTTGCTGATGCCGCAGTATACTCTCGTTAGTCGGTACTCGTTAGCCTGGTGATGGCAGCCTTGGCCTATATAAAGCGACCCCGCCCACCACGAGGAATCTGGTTTCAGATTTCTGACAACTCCCAACACCTCACGCAAGAGATCTCTTTTCAAAGATTCAAACGATCAGAACGAGCGAAATAACAGCTCTTAATTCCTTCATATATTCATCATGAGTAGGTCCATGCTGTCCCAATCCCTCGAGTGCTTCTCATATCATGTGTGACCAGCATGGTGGGGTAGCAGGTGATGGCGGGGTATTACTGCTACTATCACCACCATCGCGTCGTTGCTTGCTGAATCTATGCGCCTATGCGAGGTTCCGCTCTTGTTACGATCGCTTGCTACTTTATCCTTCCTAATCTCTTCACCGAATTTTGCACGAATCACTGAGAGACTCGAGATTGTTTGGCTGACTTGGCTTTCTCTGATAGGCGATCACGGCTGCACTTGCGGTGCCTCTTGCCAGTGCCCTGCTGGTCAATGCAACTGCCCCGTATGCTTTTCCTTCTTGCTCGCTGATACATACCTTTCTTCAATTCGTCTGCTGACTATCTTTTCATTTATAGAAGAGATGAAGCACTTTCTAGAGCTTCGCTAGCTTTCGGTGAAACTTGATCGAACTCGGTTCCTAGTGCTTGTGGAAGAAGCTGGGATGGGGTGCTAGACAAGTAGTCTGGGACAAACAAAGAAAAGAAAAGAAAAGAAAATAAAAAATTGCTAATGAGATTTGGTCTGATAAATGTCTCAATCTTTCGACTGCACGCGGTGATGGCTCAGTGCTACAGGCCTACAGCAGTAATAACTTAAATAGGCATCATCAGATTCAAGTATCCGTGTAAACATATACCTGTATTCCGAGGGTTTCCATCAACACTGGGAAATATATTATTCGAAATCTTAGAGGCCCCGCAAGGGTCATTCTTGAGCTGACAGCAACCATGGAAAGACACTCAGCCTGTTTGACCCGAGAGTCGACCATCCACCATCACCACCACCCCAGAGAAGGTTGCCTGCAGTCCACTCAGATCAACAGACGTGTGACCACTGACAAGGCCGTTCCACCACCCTATCACAATACGCTACGAATGTGGACAGGTATCCTTTCGACCTATGAATCCCCCAATATCAGACCTCTTGATGTCAGGTCCAAGTTCTGGCGCGGATCTCGCGGTTGCAGTTTGAGGTCTGATCCTGCGATATTCCACGAAGTCAGGAAAAAGCATAGCAGCTTCTGAGCCAATAAACTTGCTGATCATGACATACAAGGAGGGGTTGGGAGAGGGGGACTGTCTGTTGCCTGCAGAGACGCTCTGAACAGTAGAGGCAGTGGCCCCGTTGTCTGTAGTCTGTACAGTATCCGCCCATTCGTGGTGTTCCACAAGCTCAGTGCTACTGTACGCTGCAGCCAGAAACTGGAGCTTCTTGCATGAGGATCGCTAATATAGGATCCCAGAGCAAGGAGGGAAACACAGGCAGTAGCTATGCCAGAGCTTCCTGGGCCATAAGACACCGGACCGGGCTTATCCTTGGATACACGGAGTATATCAAGTCAACACTACACGTTCATGGTTGAAAATCCTAACACATGCTCAATTAGGAGCGGTTTCATCAGGACAGACTCCTGTTGTCACAGTGGATCTCATCAACTCCACTACTCATACGTGGTGACATGCACCTACTGCCAGGCATCTACCCTAGTAAGTACCTAGACTAGGTAGACTAGGTGCTGCTATACTCCGTAAATTGTAGGCTGAACCGCTGTAGCAAGTTCAGCAACATCTAGCAACATTCAAGAGCATCACACTGGAAAGCGTGGGAGACTGTAGCTACAATCCATTTACTAAGGAGTCGAGCATGCATCTGTCATATTATAGCAGGGATAACCCTGTTGACAAGGAATCCTTATGCGAACTATTATTCCTCCGACTTGCTGCCTCACTTCAAACTATTGCCCCCACTACCAACATTGCTTTTTTTTTTTTTTTTTTTTTTTTTTTCGCTCAAAAGCTACACTGGAACACGAAGATCCCTGCAGAACGTGGCATGATAGGAGAACTTATCATCAGATACGGCGTGGATGACTATCAATGTCCCAAGGGGCCTAACTGAATGCTTGAGCTGAGCTGGACGTTTCCCGTTCCCTTCCCCCCCCCCACATAGTGACCTCGTTTTATGCCTGGCATACATACAATCGTACAGTGGCATGGCATGGCAGACCTCCCACTGACCATCCAGAGCTCTTTGCAATCCGACTGGATCCTCTCCCTGCCGAGTAGGGAGAAGAAAAAGAAGAGAATGACCCGGGCTTTGCGTGGGGACTCTCTATGATTGATCCCTTTCCAACTGCCACCAAAAGCAAAGACTATCGCGCTGTCTCACTTGACCCGCGCTCAAATCGGCCTCGTTCAGGTATAAAGGTAGGCTTCATCTCCCTCTAATCCTCCTCCTCCTTCCTCTCCATTCCAAGCCTGTCCTCCTAAGCCAACCAAACCAACCACAAAAAGAACCTCAAGTAGCCTTTCTACTCCCCCCCCCAAACCAAATCAATCACCATGACTCCCTGCTCTTGCAACTCCTGCGGCTGCTCCAGCGACTGCAACGGCTGCTCCTGCTCCTCCTGCGGCGTAAGTTCCCATTAATCATCCGGTTTGTCACATTGCAGCATATAGCTAACGGTCACTGAAGCACTAAACGAGCCCTCCATCCTCAAGACAAGACGACAACACCATGAGATTCCCGCAAGATGTTCCGGCACGGATTCGTCGAGTTTGATCAGGTCGATGGCGTGAAGTTGGTCTGATTCTTTGTTGATTTTGGACGCATGCATATGTGAAATATCTACGTTCTTCGTCCATCTGCTCTTGGTTTCTTTACGTGGACACACGCACTGGCTGGGGTATGATGGGATGGAGTTGTGCACTCACTCGTTTCATGAGATGACTATATATTCAAGCTTGATATCCAAATATCCTGCTGTAGAAGACCCTAACTGTGTACACATTGACGCAAGTAGGAGAGGCGTCGTAGAATGGTGATGACTTCTTGCTGCAGCGGCTGTTGCTGGAAAACCGGCCAACGAGGGATGAGAAGCGGGCTCGTCTGCGCTGACAATATCCGATGACGAAGTCTCAATATGCAATGCTATTGTACCTGTGTGCTATCATAAAACTAAACGCTATACACCAACTTGTAACATGCACCCAAATCGACATGCTTCCCCTACAGCTCATCCTTGCGTCTTGGTGCCACATCCCCTTCCTCCTCACCTCCCGGGCATACCGCCGGAGTAGTAGCGACCATGGAATAGACGCATTTCTCGTCCTCCATCACCTTGAGGATTTCATTCTCCTCACCACACTCCAGAATGACCGTGGTAGATCGAGCCGGCCCGTTCCAGCAGGTCTGTCCATTCGCATACACGAGAGACACCCGCTCCTCTGGCACCATCTCACCGGCCTCGTTGAGCTCGTCGACGGTGACACTTCCAATGCGAACGAATTGACCCATCCGGACGGAAGCACCCCCTTTTTTGGGAATTTGCTTCGTTTGGTCCCAGAAGCAATGCTCATACGTGTATTCTCCGGAATCCTTGGAGATGCACACGCCTTTGAGAGCCCGGAACACGCCGGCTTTGCCATAGTCGGTTTCGAGATCAGCCTGGTGGTTCTTCAGCTCGGTGTATGACTGGGCAAGTTCTGTCTTGGCTGCTTCAAGGGCGTCACGCGCTTCGCTCACTGCCTTGGACTCGGTAGTTGTGACTTCGTCTTTCTTGGGTAGGATGCCATTGTCCTCAAGGAAGCCTCTGATAGAGATCAATTTGTCTTCAATCAAAGACACGAAGGAAGGAGGTAGAAACGCCGCCAGCTTGTAAACTTGAAAAAAGATCAGCAACTGTAGCGCATTCAGAATGTATCGGACACTACAAACCCGCATCGGTATCGCTTGAGTCCTCCTCGGCTTCCCACTGCTCCCAGTTAACACCACTTTCGTCACTATCAGCTTTGGCAATCTCATCCAGGTCGCGATCACGCGCGCTATTCCCGAGGTTGCCAACATCTTCGCGAGCAGCATATTCCTCCCAGCTGCGTACCGCCCGCTTGACTCCTTCATCGTTGAAGTTGGGGTTGTATTCAACCTTGAACGTGGACAGGATATCCTCAACCTCCTTCAAGCGTGACCGGGCTTCATCCCGCTCCCGGCGAACTTCCACCAGTGCGTCCCGGAGTTCTTCAACCCTGCCTTTGGCCAAGGAAGCAAGGATATTCACCTTGCCCGTCTTCTTGCCTCGAACAACTTTGCTCTGTTCTCGCTTCTGCAGCTCCTCCAGATCGACCTCCATATTCTTGACCTTGATTTCCTGTGCCTGGATCTCAGCTTCTAGTCTCTTGATGTGGTCCTCGATCTCCTTTTCCTGTCTACCGGAGTCGACGAGCAGATCCCTCTTTTTCTTCAGGGCAGCAGTCATGGACTTCTGCCTCTTCTCCTCCTTCTTGCGCCATTCCTTGCCAATCTCTTTGCACTTGTCTTCGCATTTTGTACCGCCTACACGGGCCCACTCGTCACTTCCATCACAGCACAACTCGTAATCGCAGATACCATCATTCACGCGCTGGAATGGGATATATGACGGCTTGTGGCCTTTGTTCTTGCAGTAGAAACCGGGAAGGGCCAATGTGAGTTCAAGGTCGCTGTTCCCCGGCCGATCTGCGACAGTCAATGGGAAATTGCGGGAGAGATAAGAACAAGCCGATGTTCCAGGCTCATCGCTACCGTCCGGGCAGTCACAGTAGTCATCGTTCACGGCAGAAAACGGGATCTTGATCGCTGGGTTGGAGATGCAAGTGAATGTCGTAGTGTCCTTGTAGAACTTGGCAACTAGAACACGCAAATAAAGAGGTTAGCTTGTTCATAGCAGGGACATCTGGCAAGTATTTGTCGTTGCGCTATAAAGCATTCAAGCTGAAGCCAGCTTGCAACGGGGCCTGAATTGAACAATGTAGTAAACTCGTGTTTGTATACTTACATTCTGGGCCGACACCTCGAGGTCTCGCCGAACCGTCACTTGCAGCAGCCACAGTAGTAGAGCATGCCGCTATGCTCGCAATGACGAGCGCTCCCTGAGAAAGTATCATGATAAAAGCATTGAGCTTCCTTGCCAATCCTGTATTGTGCCCAAAAACAATCGGTCCAGGGGAGTGTGGAGAGAGCTTCTGGCCAGCTGTTGATAACGCCCACTTCGGATCTACTCGATCTGGGGGAACAGGGCCCGGCGTCTTAGTCATCCCGCTATCATGCTCCGAGTGGCAAGCAGCAAGCTGATATCTGATCGGTGTCGCATCAACAAGACTTTTTGAACACAGGTTTGAACACAGGCGTCTTGGTCAGAGTATTCAGTCGACATGGGTAATGATGGTGGCAGGTAAGTACTCTCCCGTTATACAAACGACGTGCCTAATTTTCCGTCCAAAATCTAACCTGCCACATAGTATTCCAACCCGCCGCGAACTCGTAAAAGAGGCGGCGAAAGCTCCCAGTACGGCGCAAGTGAAAGAAGCCCAGCGCGAAATGCAGGAACATTTCTGGACCACCTGTCCCTTGTCGCATAAGCCGCTAATCCGACCGATCGTCGCCGACTGCGTCGGTAATCTCTACAATAAGGAATCAATATTAGAATTCTTACTTCCCGGTGACGACGCCCCGGGCATCAGATCCAAAGCGGACTGTGAAGAGATTCTGTGCGGGCGCGTGAAGGGTCTTCGGGATGTTGTCGAGCTGAAATTCGAGATCGATACCGAGCGTGGCGAGCATCCGGGCAGCAAAAATGATAGACGCGAGGTGTGGATTTGTCCAGTCACTGCTAAGCAGTTAGGCCCCGGTGTCAAATCGGTCTATCTTGTTCCTTGCGGCCATGTCTTTTCCGAGGAGGCTATCCGCCAACTCAAAGACGATATATGTCTCCAGGTAAGGCCGTTCTGAAACCCAAATCTCATTATCATCCGCTAACCAGCTTTACCCTCATAGTGCGACGAGTCATACACAGAGGACAACGTGATCACTATCCTGCCGCCAAAGGAAGAAGATAAACAACGACTGATGGCCAGAGCACAAAGACTAGCCGAACAGGGACTCACCCACTCGCTCAAGAAAGCCCCCGGCTCCAAGAAACGCAAGAAGCACGCCAACGGCGATTCCACCGAGACCGCTGTCAATTCCGCGGGAGATTCCAAGTCAGCTCTGGCATCTCAGGCACAGAAGGATCGGGCTGCCGCTTCGAGTCGAAGCAACACATCGACTCCTACCCCCAATACATCGAACGGTATTAAAAACGCGTCCACGGCGATGCTGACCGCGCGTGTTCTGGAAGAGGAGAACGAGAAGAAGAAGCGGCGGAAAATGATCGGTGCGAATGAGAACATTAACAGTCTGTTCACCAAGGGTTCTAACGGCATCAAGCCCACCACTACCGACTTCATGACGAGAGGATTCACGTTACCTGCGGGATCTAAACGGTGATGACCATTTGCTTACATTAACATGATTTACTTTTCCCCCCAAAGGCGTACAAGGTTACTCGGGTATTGTTAATCGGCTACTGGACCGGCTTCCTTCTTGTTCGAAATCGACTACAGCATAGATTTATCGGGAGTTATACAAGTCAATAAATTTTTCTTTATGAGAACAGTCCATTGTATTGTACAAATATACACCGATTCGGGAAAACATGCTACATAAACTTATGACAATATAGTGAAACATTTAGAACTTTAGGCATCCGTCTATTCAATCAGACCCCGTGCACGAAGCTCCGATTCGATAATCTTCCTTCGTCCCAGCTCCTCATCCTTGTGCAATGCCGTCTGGCGCTTGGTGAAGAGTTTAACGTTGCGCAGATGCTGCAGCTTCGCATTATTGGCAAGGTGATCAGCCAGTTTGGTGGGCTTAGGTTGAGTGACTCCCTGGGCGTACTCCACGGCCTGCTGGACGGTAGAGATCGAATGCATGACAGGATCGGGGAAGAAGTGGCCGCTCAATTGATAGAATCGCTTCAGGAACTGTGATCATAACAGGTCAGCCATAGCCCAAGATAGGGACGTGGTATCAGGAAGACGTCGATGAACTCACAGCAAATTTGACATCCGCATCGCTCAACGGCAGAGAGAGGAACCCCTTATCCGGCACCGTGCGGTATCCGAAGAACAGCGGGATGGTGTTGTTCGATGCCACTCCCTCCACGCCCTCCTCATAATCAACAGCATCCTCTTGGACTTCTTCAGCGGAGGTCTCGGGTGCGACAGCAGCTTCGGCTTGTCCTCCAATCTGCTCAAAGATGTACACGAGGGCATCCTTTGCCTCATTGTCCGGGTAGACCAGGGACTCTTCCCACTGAGTCTTTGCGTTAGGATCGATCTTGCATTTCCAGATCAATTTGAAAACCGGTTTCTCGTGTGCAGCGACGTCGCAGATGCTCGCAAGCGGCTTCTTCAGCGCATGCATCAAGCACAGTTCGACGGCTGCTTGGTGAGCGGCCAGATAAATATGGCCCTTCTTGGTGAGTTTCTTCTTGAGCATGAAGCTAAATTCAAAGTTAGTGTTAAAAGTTCGGAATCGCTGCTCCCGCATTGCGGAGAGCATGCTGAGCGGACCAAGAGAAGCACGGGAGCAGAACGTACGGGTTGAATGTATCGGCTGGCGAGGGAGGAAGGTCGGACCATTTTCCCAGATGACCGACGCGAGGAAGTCCCTTCCATGAGCTTGCAGGCACGTAGTTATCCTCAGAAACAATCTCCTCTGTGGCAGCGGTCTCAGTCTCCAACGCTTGGGCAGGCTCGGAAGCCAGACCCTCCTCCTCCTTTCCAGGTTGATTTTTCCATCTCCGTTCAAGGACACCTTCACCTCCATATGGATCCTTTAGACCGGGCGGGCTGTCTGTTCCCCAGATCTTGCGGCGCACACGCTCGGTCAGCGGTGTTGCGTTGGAGGCATTTCGCAGGAATTGGCGAACGAGGATTGGGCGCGGCCGCACTTCCTGTCTACAAGTCGAGCAGACGTAAAGAGACCTAGGTCCCTGGAGAGATGAGACCTCCAGGTTCAACAGCCGCAATGATTGACGCATGACTGCGATGTGGCCGGAAATGTCGAGTACTACCAGCGTTCGAAAAGTTTCAAGATGCCGAGCGATCTTCCGGACAACTGTTATCACGTGATCTGGGACAAAGGGCTTGGCGCTTCAAGGGCACTAGGTTGCTATTTATGCTTCGGGGAGCATAACAATTGCATAAGAGTAAAGTTAAGAAATTTACTTAAAGGAGAAACGATATAGGAAATATCCAATATGCCAATGCCATAGTGTATATACATGTGTCTACGCTGATATTATACTAATAACAACAATTTGCTTTAATCAAAAGAAAGGGTATCGGGAAATCGGTTTACTCCCGAACGAACATACCAGCCATGCCCATTCCAGTTCCAATGCACATGCTGACCACACCAACGTCCTGGCCAGTGCGCTGAAGCTCAGGAAGCAGAGTGGCGAGTTGTCTAGCACCAGTAGCACCCAATGGGTGACCAATGGCAATAGCACCACCCTTAGGGTTCACCTTGGCCTCGTCGATTCCGAGCTTGCGTACACTGTACAGAGCCTGAGAAGCAAACGCCTCGTTGATTTCCCAAATTCCGACATCCGAAACGTTCATGCCAACCATCTCAAGGAGCCTGGGGATAGCGACCGCGGGTCCAACGCCCATCTCGTCGGGAGCGCATCCAGCGATAGCGGTAGCGACCCAGCGAGCCTGGATTGATGAAGTCAGGCCAAGTTCGGTGGCGGTAGAGCGGCGCATCAACAGAGCAGCAGCAGCGCCGTCACTGACTTGCGAGCTGTTGCCAGCGGTACTGGCGCCATCTGCTGCGAAGGCAGGCTTCAATGTGGCCATCTTCTCAGCGGAGATATTGTGGCGAATGCCATCGTCCTTCGCGACAGTGATCTCCTTGGGAGGGGCATCAGGGTTCTCACGGTCGAAAGAGAGAGTCTTCACGGGCACAATCTCAGCGTCGAATAGGCCGGCTTGTTGAGCAGCTGCGGCCTTCTTGTGCGACTCGGCAGCAAATACATCCTGATCCGCTCTCGAGATACCGTATCTGGACGCGACATTCTCAGAGGTGAGTCCCATAGGCATGATGCAATCCCTGGCATCCTTCGACGGCGAGTCCTTCAGCTCGGGCCAGAGGACAGTGGGGATAGCCCGAGAACCGTAGTTACGAGTCATGGATTCCATTCCACCACCGACACCGACATTCAGGGCACCGGCACGGATTCCATTACCAATGGCAGTAATCGCGGCGAGACCAGATGAACATTGCCTGTTGATCGTGTGGAAAGGAACGGTGTGGGGGAAGCCAGCGTGAATCTGAGCCATACGTCCTGCTTTCGCACCACCAAGCTCCTGGAGCACAGATCCAATAGCGACTTCCTCGATCAGAGCAGGATCCAAGTTCGGGTTTACCTCAAGGGTCGCCTTGAGAACATTTGCAAGGAGTTCTTCGGGATAAGCATCCTTGAAGCCACCCTTCTTTGCTCGAGTTACTGGCGTACGAAGTGCCGAAAGAATAACGATGTCCGAAGGAGACTTCTGGAGGACCTGACGAAGGCCACGGGGAACGGGAGAAGCCATTTAGGAGGTCGAGGCAACCGGCGTACGGTTCACAGTCGTAACTCGCTTTCTAAAACAATTGATTGATGATAAGGGTGTTGAGGCGTGTGAAGTTGTAACGCTGATTTGAACCACCGGGAAGACGACTGTACCTATTCCGAAGCAGCCAGGAAGCTCACGACTAGTCTTTGCCTCAAATTGTTGAGTCAAGAAGATGGGGACCGAGTAGAATACTTATAAGAAGGGCTATAGCCTATATGGCCAGGATTCCGGGGTTTCGGGACCCATCGCGCATGGACAAGGCCTTTCAAAGCAGCCATCAAACTGCCGGCAATGGAGATCGGTTAAGGGATCTGCCGCCGAGAGAGAAACATGAGAGGAAAGGCTGGGGGGAGGCTATCGGAGATGTGGGGATCTGGAATATCTTATCACGCAGGCGACAGAAGTAGATTTGAAGAGAACTTCACACGCAAGTGAGCTACCCAGTGCTATGCTGTAGAGCTGTGATTCTTTTCCCTTTTAGGATGATTGTTCACTTCAGCTCTTTCTCTTTCATTCTCAACTATAACCCATACAGAAAGTTGCGCTTTTCTGATCGGGGGAGTCCCGGCTGTTGATCGGAGCCCGTCGCTTATGTCATCCATTTCAGATCGGCTCGTCAGAAACGATCAATAAAGGTGCTGCTTCTACAAAAGTGGTTGGTATATCTGCGCAAGGAAGTGATTAGGCATGAATGTACATGTGACAAAAACACGGATATAGGGTGCCTCTAACAGAATGTCGAGATCCAGGAATCTTTGCTTCTGTGGGTATGTTGGTTCAACAAAAAGAACGAGACAACCTTGATTTCAGGTCAAGTATTATCGAGGGGGTATGATGTGTGGCGAAGAAATTTGTAGCGTTACATGTGAAGGGTATCATGAGAAGGGGTGAAAGTTCAAGTACGTATAATGTGGCTGTAATGCCCAGGGACTTTGTGCAGGCATTTGTCACAGTCGGCTCGGAATCCCATCGACAAAGTGACCTTCTTCTTGCGTGAAGGAGTATTTGGACGAGAGATGAGCTGCTGACCTTGGCCGAGAGCGTTGATGGAGAGAAGATCTTGTTGGGGTGGTCCTTGGTATGAATTAGGATCGTGTTGTAACTTCGGACCAACTTGAGAAGCGAAAAGCGCAGAAGAAGCAGAGCGAGAAGCACTACTTGTCATCTCTATATCGCTATTGGGAAACTTGTCGCATGTCATCACGTTGTTATTTTCGCTGATCGGGCTCGGGAAACGTTGATCAGACCATGAGGAGAGGAGATCCTTTCTAAAGGCCGGGTCTTCACGCTGGTTCTCTTGATCTTGGAGCTCTGAAAAAGGTTGATTCGTCATGGTCACAGAATGAGCATTCGCGTGCTTACTTTTGTATGTTGACAGCGTATTCGGTTGTTCAGTGAAGCTCAGGAATTGATTGATACGGAAGTGGTTTGAAATTGGCGACGGCTGAAAGCTCCCGTTGTTCTTGCCACTGCCAGGCCAGGTATGTGTGATTTCATTGTTTGTTTGGCGCTTAATTTCCTTTTCACCATCGATATCCATTGCCGTGCTGTATAGAGGAGCGGTTGACTTGAAGGTCTGCGGAGAATGATGCAATCGGCTTGCTACTCCCGTCAAACATCTGTGTAGCGTCCCAGTATATCTGCCTTCATCTTCATCCGACGACTCGGCAGGAGTCAAAGTAGGCAGATTAACCCTTGGTGGTGTTTGGTGATCTTCGGCGGAGGGGAATTTGCGGAAGGGATCTAGTGATGTACGTAGAACTAAAGGGCGTGGCTTCTGCAAGATTCGACTGTCAGATACTGCAAATCTCCGTATGCGCAAGGATGAAACTCAGTGTTTGATTATGAATCGGAGGTTGCATCCAACGTGAAGAAAACGAACCTTGCTTCCATGAGCCACATTTTCAAGGGCGTCTACCAGCTCGTCAGACTCTCTCTGTCGTTTCGAGGATAATCCCAACATGCTCGATTCAGCGTCTTTCCCATATGATAGAGCTCAAGCCGATACCTCTCCGCAGACCAATATCCAGGTATCGTAGCTAGCAATATGTTGAATGAAGTACCACCCAAAGAAAAAAGGACATTGGAGGAATCTCTCAGGTCAGGCTAGAATGTTTTGGCATGGAGAATAGAAATGAGAGAAGAAGGATGGCCGACAAGATTACGATCACCGTTTCAGAGAGGTCTAGGTAAGTACGGAGTAGGTAGTTCGTACTTTGTAACCTTAGTCCAGCCTAGTAGACTGTTGAACCCGCAAGGTTGCCCGGTATTTGGTCTTCTAAGTTCTAGTCCAGAAAGCGGAGTAGCGGATCCTGGTGGACCCTTGAAGAATGGCCGATAGTTAAGAATAATCAGCATATTTTTCCACAACAATTATCTACTACGGAGTACGGAGTAGACTACTAGTTAGTTAGCTTGGTTGACTACCCAGTTTGTCTTAGTTTATATTCAGTTCAATGCAGGGATCAATACTCTGATATTCTCGGTGGTGTACAGAGTAAAGCCATTTCATAACGATGGATTCAACTGCTACCTACTAGAAACCTAAGCTAATATAACATTCCTCGGACGATTAGCGACAGCCACACTCAGCCTATTTTCCGTTTGTAGGAAAACACCATCCCAGCTGCCCAATCATTGAGGTTAAGCAATAGTCAAGCAATAAGAATGGAAAGTGATACATGCCCGCGGTTACTCCTGATAATCCCCATCTTCATCATCCTGACTGTTTGGGCATGCAAAGTCAAGTGCACGCTCAACAGCATCATCATGAATCCCATCAAGTAAACAGCATTGAAACCCCTCAAGGTCCAAGTGGAGCTTTTGTGACGCATCAAAGTTCGGAGAGCTACCCTGGCAGGATAGAGGGATTACATCTCCAGCATAAATAGGAGGTAAACATCCGGTCAGCTCAGGGAACACACGCTAGTAAAAGTTATGATAGTTAGCTGTGCCCGCAGTCATAGGAAAATTATTAGAGGGGAAGTATTCACAGCACGGCCTCTTCTATAAGGTTCAGAGTCCTTCAGCACCCAAAATTCTAAATCAGCGGTGATTGGACCGATCCAATCCTCCACTTGCACTATATCGTCAATCTTGTGGTTCGGGCCTCTGGCCAGGGCGCTAAGGGTGTATGTTGCTTGATCTCCCTGGTGAACATGGTTACCTGCCGTTGACGATGTTGACGACAGAATATCAGCATGTTTGCTTCTTCCAAGTGGGTTCCCAAAGTCTTCCAGGATCTTAGCAGCACGGTCTCTAAAGGAGTCACTCTTCTGTTGTTTCAAGAGCTGTTTCTTATCCTCATTATAATCTGCCAGGATAACAAGCTGAACTTGGCCACGACTGTGTAGGAGCCATTGCTTCATATCCCTTATAAGATCATCATGTGTTTCACTGAAGCCTGCTTCAAAAATAACAGTATGGTAGCGGCGGTAAGTCTGTGGGTCAGAGAAAATAAATGATTGATCAGGGGACTTTTTTAATGCCTGACGCTTGGTGCCATTGCCATTGATTTTGCCGTTAAGACGAACTGAGGCAGGTCCAGCCCAGAGTTTTCTCGCTTCTTCTGGCATAAGGATCTCGCTCTTCAGTTGATAGAGACACAAAACTGCAAATGAACCCAAGCTTTGATGGATAGAACTGGGCATTGCGTAAATAAATAGAGTATCTTCATCAAAGTAATACCTCACTCCCGCCTTGTCAAGAAGCTGGATGATCTGTCTGGATTGTATCAATTCATGATCAAGCTGAAGTTCTAGACTTGATTCCCGATGGCGGCTTGAGAGATGGGCCTTAATTATTCTGATGATCTTGTCTAGCCTCCGTTGGGCTTCATCGCCAGGTCTGTATTGTCTGGTGACACCTTGTATGAGTATATGTGCCTCAGATATCGAAGCTTGAGACGTTGCTACTGACGACATTCTTGAAGGAGCTGACGAGCAGTGAAACAAAGCGGACTTGGAAGAAAATGGCATGAAGGTCAATAATCGCGGTATTCAAAGGTGGAAGGAACGAGAGAGGCTGAGTTGGCGTGGAAGTTTTGGAATGTCATGACATTTGGAAATGACTTCATATGAGATCATCATCCGCTTATTTATGGCTTTGCTCTAGATATCTGCAACAAAATCTAGCAGACGCCTACAGAAACAGGCCAGCAAATGAATCCATGGTGTAAGGATTTTATATAAAGGAAGGACCACCACATGGTGGAGAAAGATTAGCAGAAAGGGTGGTAACACGGTGAAGATGAGGTTGAAGATGACGACAGTGAGGTAGGCAGAGAGGCAGAGGCAGAGGCAGATTTGATGGGGTACGGGAGGCCGTGCGCGGCACCCAAAACGACAGGCGGTGGGGCAGGAACAGCGGCAGAACAGACCTTAAAGCGTGAACAAGTTAAACAACAGTTACAGACTCATTACAGGGCAGCACGTAATAATAAAATATAAAATGAAATGATGAGGTTACTCTTTCTAGTGTTTTATAAAGCTAATTTAGTGCTAGTCAAAGTGAAACTAACCAAGTAGTACTAAAGAATATAGATATAGAGATTACGGAGTAGAGACCCTATTATTATTGATTGAGAGGATCAGAGAAGAAAAGACCTCAAACAAATTCATCATAGCTCTATCCAGTATGTACTATTGACTTTCAAGTCGGCTTGAAGCTCAGCTGTACGTAGTAATCTCGTAAGTCAGCGGACGTCATCTGCATAAAGGTATAATATCAGAACTCACTCAGCCGGAGTCATACTCAGATCAGAAGGATCTCAATATGCACCGAGACTTCTCCGAACGACCTAGACTACTTACTGTACAACATCCCGACTAACTACTACCAGTAGTCTAGTACCAAAGACAGTCCGCGCTCCATTGGGTGTTATCATCTGTCGCGCCAAATGCATCAATGCACCATTTTACATGGGCCATCATCATGCCTTCAGCAGGAGTGAATAGATTCGCCACATGGTCTCTTGAATTCTCGAGACTACTGCACCTCAGAGTACAGGGTGCTTGCATAGAAACAGCTGGCTTTGACTAGGATAGATATACGGTAAATAGTGATGCTCCGTGGACGCCGAGTGTCTGTATCCTCCTACGGTCCCTCACATATCTTCTAAGAAACCTAAGGGTGCATTTGGGTACCTCAAATGAGGTCCCAGATACAGGTTCCTTGTCGTGGATACCATGCAGAATACAGATTACAGCCAAAATTTAAGGTGCGCTCAGCCAAGGAGGGATGTTTCTTCACAGTTCATAGAACCTAGGTAGGTACCAGGTACTTGGCGGGATGTCCATATTCCATGGGGTACCTAGGAAGTAGGCAGTCCATACAATGCATTACCTTTGGACAGAGGGGTCATTGCGAGTTTGCAATAGGTCCAGTAATTACAATACGGGCTGATGTGAATGGTCAGATCAAAGTGTGTTTGGCACTCCGTTACTTTTTTTTTTTCTAATTTTATAATTTCTAATTTTTAGGTTATATTTTTTTCGTGTGTGAATCATTTCTTCGGCTTCCCCCACTTGCCCGATATGTGATAATTTTACCCTTTAGTCCTTGACCAAATTGACTGGACTATGCTATAAGACCAGCTCTCTATCATTCTATCATCGTCTTCTGTTCCTCGTCACTGAGCCTGCTCTTCAATTGTTCTTGGAGTCTTCATTCCATTGAATTGTCTCTTCTTGGACCTTGTACCGATCTCTCCTGTCTTTCCCTTCGTGGTCACACTCTTCAAGCACTTCTTTTTTGCCTCCGACATCGCTTCTAGTCCTATTAAGTCAAGAAACCATGCCCCTCGTCAATACTACAGAAGTCAACGAGGACACTCGTGGTATGTGTTCCTTCTCGTCCTTGCTTCATTCGGCCTTCTCGGTTCAATTAACTTATTAATTTATCTAGTCCTGGGATACGATGCCCTTCTTCCTCCCCATTTCCTCCAATCCGAAATCCCAGCTGTGAGTCACACCATTTCTGCAGTGAAATCTTCTCGATGTGCATCCCAGCAATTCCCCCTGAGTGGAGGCTCTACCAGGCAATGTAGAAACTAACAAGTCTTGCTATAGCCCGCCCACGCAATTGAGACAGTTCGTGCCGGCCGGAATCAGGCCATTGAGATCATTGAGCAACGGGATGACCGCCTCCTGGTCGTTGTAGGCCCATGCTCGATCCATGATCCTGTTACGGCTCTCGAGTATGCCACTCAGCTGAAGGAGCTTGCCCAGAAGCTCTCGGGGGACCTCTGCGTCATCATGCGTGCCTACCTGGAGAAGCCTCGCACCACAGTGGGTTGGAAGGGTCTGATTAACGACCCGGATATTGATGAGACCTACAACATCAACAAGGGCCTGCGTGTGTCTCGTAAGCTCTACGCTGACCTGACTGGTATGGGCATCCCCATTGCGAGCGAGATGCTCGATACGATTTCTCCTCAGTACCTGGCGGATCTTATCTCTCTTGGAGCCATTGGTGCCCGTACAACCGAATCGCAATTGCACCGGGAGCTGGCTTCCGGTCTGAGTTTCCCCATTGGCTACAAGAACGGCACTGATGGCAACTTGACCGTTGCTATTGACGCCATCGGTGCTGCTTCTCACCCGCACCGCTTCTTGGGTGTCACCAAGCAAGGTCTTGCTGCCATCACCAAGACTTCAGGCAATGAGCATGGCTTCGTGATCTTGCGTGGAGGTAACAAGGGCACAAACTACGACCGGGAAAACATCAAGAGCGCTCGTGAGGCCTTGCGGTCGAAGAAGCAGCGTGAGGTGGTCATGGTGGATTGCTCCCACGGAAACTCGAAGAAGGACCACCGCAACCAGCCTCTCGTCGCCAAGGAGGTTGCCGATCAGCTGCGTGAGGGTGAAGATGCTATTATCGGTGTCATGATTGAATCCAACATCAATGAAGGTAACCAGAAGGTGCCTCCTGAGGGCCCCTCAGGATTGCGCAAGGGTGTCAGCATCACTGATGCTTGCATTGACTGGCAGACAACTGTCACCGTCTTGGAGGACTTGGCCGAGGCCGTTCGTGCCAGACGGGTCGCCAAAGCTTCTCAATCAAATGGTGCCTCGCAGTAAAAGGGTTTCCTTGGCCAATCTCTTGGCTAACTCTTGATGATTTCTTCAAAAAGGGGTTTTTTTTTGATTCAGATACCAGCGCTATTGGGCTATTTTTCTCCCTTCCATCTTTGCGTTTGCTTTCTATACTTTTGGCGACCATCATCTTGATATATGTCTCATGGAATACTAGAATCTATTTCACAACAATTGATTCCAAAAGAGCCTGGTTGCGGCATAAAGTGCTTGAAAAGTTTGTCTAATCTAATGAAGCTCTTATGTACGATGTGGTTGTTTCCAAGGTGCATCTTGGGGAGTTAAAGATCTAACAGATTATCCCCAGCTATCCGTGAGGTTCATAGTTCTTCTTGTACATATAGATCCACACTTTATGATCTATTTAGAGAGCACGGATGGTACGGCCTTGAGAGCAAGGCGATCGGTAACAAAATATATGTACACAGTATGCGAGGGGGCCAGTATTACAGAGATCAAGCTAAAGGCATGAAAGATCAAAGGACTCCCTAAACAGACGCCACAACCCCTCAAGAATGGTGAAAGTTGAAAGGAGATGTAGTAATAGAACAACAGATGCCATGCAAACGTGATGGGAACAGCAGGCAACCTCATCAGAAGATGCCGAACCGGGGTATGACAGGACAGCCCCGATTCCTTTTTCCTTATTTATCACGTTCATCGTCCGGTCAACCAACTCGTCCAGCTTCGTGTTGTTTGCTTCGCAGCTGTCTCGACGTTCTCAGCAAGAACATCGAGCTGTCCTTGCTGTGCTGGTGGCGCAGGTACGTGGGCAGGGGCATTGAGTTTGGCATCCTCCAGGGCCTTTGCATTAAGCGCCTCTAACACTCCAATCTTGTTGTCAGCAGCGCCCTCGATCTTGGGCGTTGACTCGGACGAGAGCTCGTCCGTCTTCAATCCCCCAAACAGATAAGCCTTGGCCTTGTTCCATGGCTTCTGCGCCTTCTCCTCCTCCTTCTTCCGCTTGAAGATCTCACCGATTTCCTCGTTCTTGATCATCTCGAGTTGCTCCTGTGTTGCTGATCCGCTGGCATAGGCCACCTTTGCATCCTGCAGCCTCTGCAGTTCCTTCTCAACCCACAATACCCGCTGACGACGGTTGTATAGCGTCAAGGATACCATAGAGTAGATCGTGAGAGCACCGCAAATGCCTAAACGGGGGGTACGGGGTCAGCACGTCAGCACACTTCAATGCCCACCAGCAATAACAACAACAAAGACCCGAGGAGCTCCAGCTTGTGCTGTTTTTGATGATATTAACCTACCTGACGCGGTGATCAAACTGTAAACCATCACCTTGTGAGCCTTGTTCGCGAATCTGCGCCCTACATCGATGAACTGGTCCATGCGGGAGGTCGATTGGGCCAGCCGAGCCGCCCGTGCCTGAGCTCGCAACCGCTCAACTTTCTCCTTCGGGGTCTCTGGGTTCCCTCCGGGACCCTGTGCTGTGCTGCTCTTGGCGTCTGCCATAAAGCCGGGGAGCTTGTACGGTGCCGCACCGGGCTTGGAGCTGGCGTAGGGCCCTGTGGCCGTGAACCTTGTCGCGTCGGCGGCGGATCGGGACATCGTGGATCGGGGATGGAGAGATGTGGAAAGTGAGAAACGGGATTCGGGAGAGGCGGCTTCTGGTAGTTGTCTGTCTTGCGATCTGTTGATGAAGAAGACAGTGCCGGCCAATAACGGTATGAATGATTGTCGCTAATTGGCAACGTCAGGCAGCGCAGATGGCAGATCGCGGAAACAGCACAAGCGGCGACAAGAGGATGGATCGGGGAAAATTTCAGCGGAGCGAACGGTCAATGGACAGAAGGAGCCAAGACCCGCCCATCGCCCACTCAGACTGTCGACTACTCCCGGCTCTAATCCACACACATTATCCGTATCTATAGTTTAGATTTAGATCTTTTGTGTTGGACGCAAGTACAGGGCATTGTCAATTTTCTATAAACGTATCTGTTTCAAATCGACCGATTTTGGATTCGTTGTCAAGACACCCGCGATAGCTCTCATGGCCACAGAAGGATACAACTCCGCGGACTTAACGTCTGTGTTGAGGACACTATCAGCATTATCAAACAATCAGAGCCATCATCGGACTTCTGCCTCTGTACACCAGAGCTCTTATCCTGGCACTCCCCCTGCCGTCGAAGACGAGGATGACGACCCATATGAGCCAGCAGAAGCTTCGTCGTCGTTGCCCGTAGCTCAGGTACCTCCAGCTCGTCCCCAGCAAACACCGACTGGGTCCGGAGCTCCGACAGCCCAGGCAGGAGCCCATCCCAGCTCAACAGCTGGTGATTCTTCTACGATCACCACATGGCCCGCCGCACTGCGCCATGTGATGAGGGCAGTGTCGCAGAACGAGGAATCCCAACGGCGGATACGACGCTTGATTCAAAGCCAGCATGACCACGAAAGGCAGTGGTGGCAGGGCCGGGAAGCGCTGTTGACGAAACAGAAAGCTCGAATTGAGAAGAAGAAGGAGCTGGATGCGGTCTTGTGGGTTTCCTTAATCTTTTTGGCAAATATCCAAGAACGCTGTTCCTGCCCTCCGAGAGCTTAGTTGTCTCTAGTCGGCTTTGCTGGTTGTGCTAATGAGTTTGATATAGGCGTTCTGTTGGTGCTCCCGTCGATACGAAACAAGTTTCTGTATGTCCTACGCCCCCTTGAACAGGAGATCCTCCAGACTCTTCCTGCCCTATTCGTGATGGAAGATGAAGACTGACTAGCTCTACCTCAGACCGTCGAGGAAGACCAAGCGGAATTGGGGAACTACGATGCAAAAGTCTACAAGGCTTCTAGGCAAATGGCAGAAGCAATGACATCCGAGCTTCGCGCACTGAGAATCCCCTTTTTCACTCTACGTGAAAACCTCATCTCCGAAGTTTCGAAGCACCCGCGAGACGATGCTTCTGCGTCTCATTCGCCTCATGGATCTGGCAGCACGAAAGGTGATCCTCTCACCAGAGAGGAAGTGTCTGTTCTGCAGCGTCGTATGCTGGAGCTGCTGCAGGATCTTTGCAGAGAATAAGTTTGTCCTGCGTCATGGTTCATAACTTGCTTCATCGGATCCCCGGTGCCTGGGGTATGGTCAAATGCACTGACCTTAACACCTACACGGGATGCGACTCCATGTCCAGCAAGATAGGGCACCTGCTCGTACAATTTCTACCTACACAATAATATGAGCAGCAATCAGGTTCTCTGGGAAGACCAGATGCTTCTGGATTCGTTACTCATTATGTACATCGAAAATCTAAGCAACAGGCCATCAGACCAAACCCTCTATCACGTACGCCTTGGAGACTCATGCTCCATTTGTCTCTTCATGCAATAGCCACAAATCCGGAAATACAATGCAATCGCGAAGAAATACTCGATAATGGAGGACACGGCTAAGATTAAGCAATAAGAACAGACACTGAAACCCGAGCTTGTCCACAACCGACGAGCCATACCACCTGCAGAACACCGGCACAATGCAAGGCAAGATAAACAGAAAACAAAAAAAAGAAGAAGGGGGGCGGGGGAGGAAGTAGTGGGGAAAATTGTTGCCCGAACAAGATGAGAGAGGGATGTCAAAATGATGTCTGTGAGGAGGGCCACTCATTTGACAAGTGGGACCCAGGTTTTCGTTTCTGAAATAATTCATTGCGATTTCTCGGCCACAGCGACGGCAACGGCAACAGCTGCCCCCATAATGGCACTCTCCGGTGCTAGCTCCAGACGGATAAAAGAGCTCGCGTCGACATCTGATGTTCCTTGTGATGTGTTGGTTTGCTTTGTGAGCTGGTCGAGGTAGTCCTGACAGCGATCTCGAAATCCAGGATACTTGTTTATGACACTACCGTCACAGGCAATTGACAGACTCTGGTAATCATCGTCGCTCTCCACCACCGTTATCTCTTGAGTGTCTTTTGTGGACGATGCCTTCGATTTGACTCCCTCGGGGAATTCTACGCCGTTGCGTAAGCACCACATGCTATGGATTGCCGTGGCCAAATATCCCGCCGCTCGCTTCGACACAATCTGGCAAATCTGTCGCAAGAAACGCAAATCCTCAACCGTTGGGGACACGGGGAAGGTGTGTTCTTTCTGGAGAAGTGCAGCCGAAGGAGCCAAGGATGGTGAGGTATCGGCCTCGAGAAACGCAACGATGCTCGTATCGAATGTGTAGGGGTCACGCATCGAATGTGGAAGTTCTCCTCCAAACAACTGCGCAGTTTCGACCGCCTCCGTCATAATGAGCCGGACAATCTCACCCAGGTATCGTCCAGTGATCATATACTCCAGAGGCTGATAGTCCGGTCGAAGGTGGGTTCGGTTCAGAACGTCATCCCAACGGGTCATTGGCAGGATACCGCCACCAAACATACTCATTTCAGTGTTAATAATCACATGCTTGGCATAATCAAACCAGCCTGGTGGCCTGGTACCAAATTTTGACAAGCCTATCTCATGCACGGGGAAATGGAGTGCAACATTGGTGCCTGTTCCTAAGATGAGGGACATGCGGGTCTTTGGTTCGATGTAGGCTCGTGATAGAAGTGTAGCCGAGCTATCGTTCACGATTGCATCCACTTGCACGTTGAGACTGCGGCGTTGGCATGATTGAACGATCAAATCTCCCAGCTCTTGCCCAAGCGTACCGTTGGAGCATAAAAATCCTTTCCCCATGTGAATGACAAGACCGCTGCTGATAGAGGTCTGTTCAATGGGAAAGGACCATGACAGCCCCATGGAGAGGGGCACGGCTCCTCGCCCATAATCGGCACTCACTTCCAGTAGCATGGACTCGATTTTCTCGGCCATCCAGTCGAAAAATAACGTGCCCTCCAGGAGTTTCACGTCATTGTCGATTCGTGAAAAGGATTCTCGCAGGATCTTCATGGCTCCTTCGCCTCCCAACTCGATCAAGGCAACTCGAAATGTGGAACCTCCCACGTCCAAAGCCAGGTAGGTTCCCTTTTCAGTCCCTGAGGGAAGAGCATGATTGTACGACGGCAGCATGCAGACAGGGCTGGACTGTAGACATGATCTGAATTGCTCGCGGATTTTCTCCGACATAATGATCATGTTGCGCAAAGTCAAGGGCGCCGTAAACAAGCGGTCCACCTCCTCGGCGAAATCATCAAGCGTGCGACGTCTCCAATGCGCACCCTGGAAAATCTTCCGCCGCTTACGCGAAGGATTCCGAAATAGAGAAGGGAACAATATCATTGCCTCTAATGCAGCGACCAAGTTGGAGAAGAGCTCCTGCATTCTATGCAGAACCTTGACAAGGGGTGCTGCCATAATTCGGGGTGGTTCGAAGCGGGTTCCCTAGATATCTACCTCACGACGTGGGGAATATCAACCGTAGATACAGTCCAGCCTGCAGACGGTTGATGATATAGAAGGATACTGAGCAGTGAACGCAAGACGAGTTTGCTACAAGTCCATA
Source organism: Aspergillus clavatus NRRL 1 (assembly GCF_000002715.2). Lineage (NCBI taxonomy): Eukaryota > Fungi > Ascomycota > Eurotiomycetes > Eurotiales > Aspergillaceae > Aspergillus > Aspergillus clavatus. The sequence goes on along the minus strand of NW_001517102.1, from coordinate 141,479 downwards.
GAGAGCTGCGTCTGATGACTTCTAGAAAGTTGGAATGAGGCGATTAAGTAGATCGGGATGAAGCAACACGGGACAGCAGGGATGATCGACCAGTAGGAACAGGGGCTGTGTCTTAACCGAAAATGGAGTCGGGCAGCATATATGAGGAACTCAAGGTAACACTGACTCTGACTAGAGTGTCAAGTTGAACCTTGCTCGGATGGACGTGTGGAGCCACCTTTCTTTCTTTCTTTCTATATGGAGGCGGAGGGAGGAGATGGAAAGGAGAGAACAAGGAGATCCGAGGCGTGAGAACAATGGCTGTAGCTTCAGACAAGACTCAATAGAGAAAGGATGAGATAGTCCGATAGACAGATAAAGACTCTTTCTCCAGAAGGATGCTAAAGATATAATGGCGGGCAGGAAAGTTAAAAAGGCCCAATGCTGTGTAGTAGTTGCACGGTGGAAGCTGCAGCCAGAGTAGATAGTTCCGAATGTAGAGTAGTATTACTATTATATTATCGTAGTAACAGTCGTCAATTCGTAACAGATTTGGGGGGTGACGGAGCACTATAGATGGATTGGAGGGAGCATGGAGCATGGATCAACGCGTGTCCATTCCAGACAAGATTGTCACAAGGGGGGTTGTGTGGAAGAAGAGGAGGAGGAGGAGGAGGAGGAGGAGGGAGACTGGGAGAGCGACTACTTGAAGCAACGATAACACCTGCAAGGAGAAGAAAAAAAATAAAGAAGGTTGGGAGTGGTGGAGCACACAGCAGGTTGAAGAAAAAGACAGATGATGATCTGGAGACTTCGTGGATTTGACTGATGAGGAAGAAGGGAAACAGCATAATTGAAACGGAAAAAAAAAAAAAAAAAAAGACAGAGGGAGTTGACAGAACGCGACAATTAATCAACAGGCGATGGTGATGCTCTCGATGAGAGTGCAACATCAACTTGACTTTCTCTCTTGGGATGTTCAGTCGGTCAGGTATGGTAGTATTGTATTGTAATTACTACCTGATGGCTTCTAACCCTTCTACCTACAGAGTAGAGTAGCTTAAGAGAACATGGATGTTGATGTATCTACAAGATCTCAAGAAGTACATACAAATCAGAATGGTGATTCAACATCAATCAACCAACACAATGCAGAGATCTGATTTCTAATGGGGGAGGAAGGTGATAATCAGCATTGGATTATCAGCCTGGTCCTGTCCATCCAAGCCCCAGTGCAGTGGTGATCAGCCATCAGAGTTACATTCCTCTGCCAGCATACGTAATCCAACCTCCTGGATGATGTCTCGGTTTTGTCATGACTGTTTCAATACTGGTGCCACCATCTGTTCCTATACACCTTCCAACATATTTTTTGGACAGAGAGAAGTCGATGAGTATGATCCTATCTATCTGCCCACCGAAATGGACATTCCTGCTGACTATTGAGTGTTGAAATGGGTGCCAGATTCCTCACTGTGGCTGGTTTTTATTTATTTATTTTTTTTCCCCTTGGTATAATTTTGCGGACAGGTGGTGAGTGGTATGTGTGACACTCCATGGGTGCAACGGTGGTAGTCACTACTCTCAAATCAGGTAATTGTAATTTTATCACCGCCGGAACTGTTGCACTCAGGGCGATGTCAGCCTTGGCTTTCTTGCTAGACAATAATATATCTAGTAGTATCTACAGAGTACTACTAGTTGTAGTAGAAGTCGTAGTAGAGTACTTAGTAGTAGTAGCAGTTATCAAGAGATTACCAATTGTTATGAGAATAAGAAAGAATCAAGGTACATCTACTCTAGCAATGTTTAATCCGAGTCGAAACAACCCTACATAAGTACATACCCACTAGGTATCTACATACCTACTGCATAGTGCATACGCTTGCAATAAAGGGATGATACACTTGCCCATTATTATTGTGACTGTGTAGCATCACTACCTCATGATTATTGTAGAGACTCATAGTATACACTGTTCTACTCCATACTCTGCCCAATTCTTCACCGTAGTCCGTACATCTGTGGCGCTGATTTGTACTACATGTCACCATCTGCCGAAGATTAGTAGTAGAAGCACGGAGATTATCTTACCTCAAATTGTCCAAGAAAAACACTCGGATTAACTCGAAGATCAATCCTAAGATCTGGTCCAACAATGGTTTCCATGAACACGGATGATAATAGACAATGACAGCGGCAATGAGATAGATACTTGACGTCCTCTTCGGATGCGGACTGGTTTCAATTGATTGTCCTTTGTATTTGAGAAATATGCAAGCCCTCAGCCACATTGAAACACACAGTGTTTGTTTGCATCCAGATCCTTTCGATCCAGCAACCTGTCCCTGTGGATCATATACCACGTGGTTCAAGTCAATAACTATCCAGGTGAATGCCAAATTGCTAACATATCCTTTATTCCTTTTGCAAGATAAAGAGAAAGCAGACGGAAACATCCGACATATATCAAGAGCAGGGTGCTCATATGTTTCAGAAAGTGATGCTCCATAGGTATCCTATCCCGTCTACCAGGGGTACCTACATACAACAAGGCTCCGAATGTAACGCCAACTTTCCCAACCCTTGCTTCAACCCTCAATCGAGGACACTGACTCGGTAGGCTGAAAGCGCCAGCTGTTCACTTTACTCCTAATTTTTTTTTTTTTCGGAACACTGAGTATTTGGCAGATATGTCTTTTAGTAGTAGTAGTTGTTAATGATGATGATGATGATGATGCTCGCCAGCCAAGAGCTCGACGACTCTCATAGTGTGCAACTATGTACTGATACTGAATCCCTCGGAAAGAGACCGATATCAGTGGAAACTGGAACCCCAATGATGGTCTGTGTGGTCGTTGTTGACCTTGACCTCACTTCAGGTTGCAACTATAATCCATTATTCTGCAGAGTGCAACATTGTGAGACAGATCAACCTGCCTACTCCTAACATTATTGAAATAGTCTGCTGCACCACAATATTGGAACTCGTCGCTGTAGATACTGCTGACTGCTCGGTACCTTCCTTTGCTGGTTGATGGACTGACACTTGACCGTATTCTTGTTGTAAGCACTATAAAGGGTAGGTATTTGTGCTATGATTATGAAAGATAGAAGCGCAGAGCATGCGATGTTGTATTGCGAGTTCAGCCAAGGATGTTTCCTGCACCCATGTTTTAGGCTTGAGGAACCATCGGCCTGACTATCTGATATCGACCATTTTTCCATGATCTGTCGTGGATCGGTTGATGGTGCTAGTCAAGTGGGCAGGTCCATACTCCATAGTAGTACTCTGTAGTACCCTTCATCGCATGAACCACGTGAGGCTGAATCATGTGATTCGCGTAGTATCTCCTTCAAGTCGAAACTCGATCTGCAAGTAAATGCCATGGGTTCTTCTATTTCCCACGCTCATATCAACAGAGTTCGAATCTGATCTTATTTAGAGCCCATAGTAATGGAATTATTTGTTTCGGTGTACACCTAAGGCAGCAGGTCCTGCGCAAAATGCCACAATATGTTGTCAACATTGCTTCTTATACTAACGAGTCCATCAGCATATCTTCATCTTCTAGGCTGGTGTCTATCCAGGGTTGAAGGGACTGCCATGCTGATATCGAATATAGGGTGACATCAACATTACCGAACTAGGACATCATAACCATTATTGCGATATATCAGCCTGTGTTGTTTTCTGTTACCTAGCCCTATCCATCCATCTATCTTCCATAGTCAGTCAGCAACGAAAACAATCACATAATATCGAGTCACACCAAGAGAGCGATATGTCAGTCGAAAGAGTCAAAGACAAAAGAGGTGAAGATATCAATGTCGGCGACGACGTGTGGACCCGGTACCGGGGCGGATCGCACGAAGGAGAGGTACCGAACCCTATCCTTTGATGATATCTCTTTTCTGCTGGGGAGATTCCCCAATCCTCTTGCTGATACATAATTCTCCTCAGGTTGAAAAGATCGTGATGGATCAGGCCGAGGCGCGCGAGGAAAATGTTGCTAATCCCCCCAAGGTACGGAGAAGCACCCTGCCTGCAGTGCTGCAGCTGTCTTGAACAAGAAAGTAAAGTGCAGAGGCTGACTATTTGCGGTGTCTAGGTCATCTTCCAGGACCAACACGGGCACAGAGTGGCGCATAATCCGAGTACCCTGCAAAAGACAGACTGACATTTCCGCTGTATATACGATCATCTGAGTTCAATGCCATTGCTTGTTATCTGCTCCACCATGGCAGCTGTCGTCACTTTTCATCGTGTCGAAGTCGACGATGCGCTGGCTATCACATGCTTTCAATAACATCCTTCTTGTTTCTCCACAAGTCCACCCTATTTTGAGTTTCTCTTCTCCAACTTGTAAGTGAGCAAATGGGGGAAATGGCTCATCAAAATGAGAGAAAGCCTTCTCTGCGGGAGGTCCGATGGGATATTGCAGCTGGTGTCATAGGGAGAGTCGCGAGGGTTCTAATGACCTGCACTCATACAACATTTCTGCTCTCATAATCAATCTTGCTTTAAGCTTACATGCATGACCGGACATTCCGAACCAAGGCTAACTCAACTGAAGATCGTTGTAACTGGTAATACTGACTGTTCACAGGTGGTCTTGGATCGTCAACCGGGGCGTGGCTCTGAAGATTATTCCAGAATCCGATGAGATTGACAAATGTCCAGTCATTTCGATGTCCTCAGTAACCAAAACACAAAAGCAAACTACACTGTTGCTGGCGAGCATCTTCAATCCACCAACGCTAATCTCTTTCCAATGCGGGGGAATACTGACCCCAGGATTGAAAAGCCCCGGCATTACCCCAGTTACAAGTGCCGACCACATGTGAAAAAATTTTGACCCATACGGAAGACTTGATTGCGCAGTTACATCCAGTTTCCCCAGGCAGTGGACCGAAAGGATGCGGGACAAAGTGTATTAGATTGGGGTAAGGATCTTTAGCATTGCGTCGAGCTGTCCTGCTGTCTTGGCGAACCTGCTTCTTGCCTCTTGGTGAAGTGATCACCTCGCGAAAACTGGAACCTCCCGTGAAGATCCACCTGAGTGAACAGGAACTTTGGAGTGGACACTAAGTAGATGGTGAATGAGGAAAGTATGCTGGCTCACTATCCTATCGCTGGCCTCAACCCCTGAATTCCTTGTGCTCAGCTTTCCCATGGACGCTAGTTTTACCTCCGGGCGCCTATCTGACTGGTCATTCTATGGTCATACGCATTTGAATAGCGGCGAATGAACGATTGAATCGCAACTTATTAACCGTGAAGATATTGATGGTAGAGTCCGAACGTGAGACATGTCAGCAAGACCGAGGCACTCCACCAGGTGGTGGAGGATGGGGATGGAGGAGAGGAGGGGAGATCGACTTCTCCATCGAAGGCAGGAGACAGGATAAATTGACCCTCTCCCCTTGAAGATGGCTCATGTTAGGCGGCCGTCTTCTTGTAGTGTTGTGCATTCAGTGTCGCCTGGGTCAAAATGAAGTGGAGTTCATTCCTGGAGGCAGCTCTCCTTTGCGGTGCGATCTTGAGCCCTGTCACTTCAGGTGCAGCTCTACCTAGTGATACAGCATCGACAGCTTCGGACCAGGGCCTCGTCTCGACCTTGTCAGCTGTGGCTAATGACCCGGCAATCAATGATACCCAGATAACCACCACCGTCTCATCAATTGTGTCTGGGATCGACGAGACCCAGCGCAAGCAGACGACCAAGGGGGATGAGTCTGTCGAAAGGGCGTTCAAGAAGCTTCAGTCCGTCTTTTCAGATGGCACACCTGATTTCCTAAGATTGGCCCGCGAGATTGTCAGGATAGGACTCGTACCTGCTGATATTCTCTCCCTTCTCAATGGGTACCTCAAGCAAGAACTCAATTCGATCAACAATCGGAACCCTGTTCTGAATAATCAAATCATCTACCCAGCCAAGGCACCAGGGGATGTTCCTTACTCTGTTGCTGAGAAAGCATTGCGAGCGGCAATCTATATCCCCAGCTCATTCGGGTATGGAAAGAACGGAAAGAAACCAGTCATCTTGGTCCCCGGAACAGCCACCCCTGCAGGCACAACATACCACTTCAGCTTCGCGAAGCTTGGAAGTGCCACCAACGTTGACGTGGTCTGGCTCAACATCCCCCAAGCCTCACTGAACGACATTCAAATCAACGCCGAGTACGTCGCTTATGCAATCAACTACATCTCGGCTCTCACAGGGTCAAACGTCGCGGTTATCTCCTGGTCCCAGGGTGGGCCTGATACCCAATGGGCCCTGAAATACTGGCCAACGACCCGAGATGTGGTTGACGATTTCATTGCCATCAGTCCCGATTTCCACGGGACAGTGGCAAGCTCGCTCGCGTGCCCGTGGCTCAAGTCTCTCCTCTGCAGTCCTGCGCTCTGGCAACAAGCTTGGGACAGCGAATTTATCAGCACGCTGCGGGCCGACGGAGGAGATTCCGCATACGTTCCCACAACCACAATCTACTCTTCGTTCGATGAGATCGTGCAGCCGATGAGCGGGAGCCAAGCGTCCGCCATTCTCGGAGATGCTCGGGCGGTTGGCGTGTCGAACAACCAAGTGCAGACGGTCTGCGGTTCCAAGCCCGCAGGGGGCATTTACACGCATGAAGGCGTGTTGTATAATCCACTCGCGTGGGCACTGGCGGTCGACGCGCTCACCCATGACGGCCCAGGCGATCCGTCACGGTTGAACCTCGATGATGTGTGTGGGCGGCTACTTCCGCCACAACTTGGATTAGACGACTTTCTCGGGACTGAAGGACTGTTGCTCGTTGGGTTGGCGGAGGCTCTTGCGTACATGCCGAAGACCCTGCGAGAACCACCCATTGCTGGCTATGCTGCTTGAACCGCAGGACGGTTGTTAGCTGAAATTTAGGTTGTGGTTCTGGAGGCTGGATGGTATAGTTTCAACTGTTTGAAGATTCTTGTCATCGCCGAATCACTGCATGCGCTCTCTGCTCTGGAGTAGGATCCATGAGTACTGCAGCTTTACGAGTCAATGTGAAGTTGTTTATGAATGTGCAACAGGTCTTGATAATGAGTCTATCAGTTCTCGGTAGAAGGTCTAGTCATAATTTCCGCGCGGCATCCTCGTATCACAGTCCCAAAGCTGTATCGAATCGGATGTGCAACTTGCCGGTGAAGCAAGAGTCGACTCTCGACAACTGAGAAGCGATAGCCTAGGTTTGGCGCGAAAATCTATAAAGACTCCATAAGGAACGGTGTGGTCGTCAGCCCAGGTTCTAGATCGTCCCTTCATCATAGAATGACCTTTGGTGCACAGGAGAAGGCTTGACCATATTCAAATACCGGTTATGGAGTCTTCAAACAATCACTGCCTACCTCCTCCTCCTGTTGGAACGAGTCGCGACGCGACGATCGAAAAGATAAGCCAAGGATACCAAGCGATGTGGATCTGCGGATAGTCGATATGGGCTTTGTTGCACTTGCCGGCATCCGGCCTATCTCCATATACTGTGTAGTTATTCAGTCGATGCTTGGATTGAACTCCTTCCAAAGTCCTGTAATTTCGCTGAAGACGCCAGTCCATTGACATTGAGCCCTTTATGATTCATTTAGCTTTAGTTTATATGGAGACATATAAGTTTTCTTCTTGATCTTGACTAAATCCTATCGTGGACCATAGCTTACATATAGTTCTAAAGTTGACCATGGAGAGAAATGATACCCCCGGGTCATATGCATTGCTTGATCACTATTGATAAGGCCTTGTCTTGTGCCATAATCCTCGATCCATGAACTGAAAGCAGATCCTCATCGTCCCTAAACAATTTACCGAATCCGCCGATCTTTATCCTTCAGTGTTGCTTCATGATACGCCACGCTGGCCAGTTACGATTCGGCAGTCTAGAAAACAAGTCGCAGAACCTTGGCCTTGACTGGTCCTGCCAATTCTCTGGCCAGTCGCTCATCTCGACGAATCTGAAAGGCTGTGTGCTTCATGATCTTTTCCTCAAGTTCACGAGCTGCCTCTGCAAGTTTGTCCTCTTGGAATCTGGGCATGTGAAGTCGGATATCGACCCAGTCCATGACCGGTCCATACCGCGCAAATGCAAGAAGGGGCAGTGACCACAATTCCCCCACTATGAGATCTATGGGCCAATCCCGTATGGACATGTCGACATGCAAGACTTTCAGTGATTTGCAATAGACCCTCAGATCATCACAGGCGTTATACCACGCCATGTCGCTCATGGCCTTCCACCAACGATTATGTAGCAGTGCAGGTTCACTGTACATAACGTGATTGAGCTCGACGTGTTGAACTGCTAGTTGCGCGTCTTGGTTGGTAATTTTAAGGAAGCGAGCAAGGGTCCGGGTAGTATTGAAGATGAACTGCGTCCTGGCATAGAACAAGCACAGCGTATCGCGGTACATGCTGCGGCATGTAAGTAGGAGCGCGAAGGGAATCGGGTAGCGCGGACTGCGGCTGTCAATTACTTGTGTGCCAGGGTTGCGAGGCCGGAGCTGGCGTTGGTAGAGGCGGTAGTGGACTCTCTTAGCATGTTTCTTCGGGTCCTTGTCCTTTAATCGCAGGACTTCAACTCTGTGAACGGTAAAGACGTGTTCGTAGATTGCCCACCGCAACTCCCCAGGAAGACGTTGGAACGGGGAGAGTCTCGGCGAAGATTTTGTGGTCATGCTCATCCTTCCTCCCCCCAAACCTATTCCTTTCGTGTAGTCATTGTTTGGGGTGCTCTGCAATCCGGAGGGACTGGGATGATTTTCCTTGACTTCGATCTGCCTAGTGTTGCTGTTTGCTAAAGGCGTGCTCAATGGTAGATGCTTGTCCCGAGTCTCCTTGACTATCGCTGTATTCTCAGCACCTCGTGTGATTGACGATGCTTGGGGCTAACTCACAGGAACGGGAGATCCTCTCTGCACTGGCAGCGTCGTGACACGGATTGGCTTTGGGGGTGTTCACTTTCTTGCTCGTGGAAGGACTCGGTTTTCCTTGGTTTGTGTGTACAGTAATCGTCTCCGACCTTCTATAGCTTGTGGTACTCTTTTTCATTCATCGTCAGCCGGTCCAGATCCAAGCAGGTCAAGACGGTACGGCCCAGCGCCCATAGGACAACGAACCTTGAAGCCATTTGTCTCTCCGCTGAGCGAAATGGTCTTTTGTCCTCTTCTGCCAGCAGTAGACTGCTTAAGATATGTGAGCTCTAACAAGTAAGCTAGAACTGGAGATGGGTTCATTCGTCTCCTTACGTTGCTTCTAGGGTACGTCTCTCCAGGGAAGCCGTTGGATTCTTTCGAATTCTGAGACTTGCTGTTTGAGCTGTAGACTCGTGTACATCTACCTTGGCCAGATTTGAGTCCACGGTCCCCTCGTTGCCCACGACTTTGCTGACCTGGAGCTGCCATTGCGAGAGGTGAGTGGATGAGATGAGGAAGGAAGATGGTGAGGACAGAGGAGAAAGAGGAGGAGGAGGAGGAGGAGAGAGCAATGAGAAATTACAGAACAGATAGTCTGATTTTACTTATATAGAAGGCACTTTGGCTGTGGTCACTCAGTACTCATAAACTTACATGCAAATCATTCACTTCATCGTTCCTATTGTTTCTGTATAGGTGAAGTGGCCCACTCTATTGTTAGGTCAGTAGTATCTGGTCATTCACAGCTCATTAGTGCATCTATCAACGCTTGCCTATTCATGATGTGATAGTGTTATTATGAAGAAAGAAGAGTAATGAAGTCATCTCTCGCCACGGTAAAGCACCACGATTGATGAGGTTGTATACGACTATTCTATAGCTTCACACTGCTTAAAGTCACTTGACATCAACACTAGTCCCAAAGCAGACATCCAGCTTCCGCAACTTTTCAGGCTGATCTCAACAGCTCTCTGTTCCTCTTTATCTTTGCTCACCAATCCCCGAGTGATCTAAAATCTCTCTACCCCGTCTCCCAAGGCATGTCGTTTTATTCTGGTGCTCTCCGGTCCAGCAGCCTCCCGACTCGAGCTCAATTGCTGTCTGTCCTACGTCCCGTGCGATCATCACCGGGACCCCACCAACACCAACCTCAGCTGCAGCATCACCGCCGCCCCTATTCCTCCCCCTCCTCCCCTCGTCCTCCTCCATCCTCCTCATCATCCCAGTCCTCCCAATACGGCCGCTCGCAATTCAAAATCCTCCCATTTGTGACCATCATCGCCATCGGTACCGGCTCCTATATCTTGCTCGTGAAACAGCGCACCGGCGTCCGCAAGCCGCACTCGGACCAATAAACCTCCTTCCTCCTTGACAACCACCCCCCAAAGACAAAAATGGCCAACACGGAGAACCCCCCCGCCATTCCTCCCCACCAGCCCACTCCACCGCTGACCTCGACAAACACCACCCCGCGCTTCTCCCCGGAGGATGTGACCGTGGTGTTCCTGCTGGGCGGCCCCGGCAGCGGCAAGGGCACGCAATCCGCCAACCTCGTGCGCGACTACGGCTTCGTGCACCTGTCCGCGGGGGACCTGCTGCGCGCCGAGCAGGTCCGCGAGGGCAGCCAGTACGGCGACCTCATCCGCACGTACATCCGCGAGGGCAAGATCGTGCCGATGGAGATCACGGTGGCGCTGCTGTCGAACGCCATGGCCGATGCGTTGGCCACAGGCTCCGTGGCCGGCGGGCCCAGCACGACGGGCCAGAAGAAGAAGGCCCGCTTCCTTGTCGACGGTTTCCCGCGCAAGCTCGACCAGGCCGTTTTCTTCGAGGACACCGTCTGTCCGTCGGAGATGACCCTCTTCCTCGACTGTCCTGAGGAGGTCATGGAGACGCGCCTGCTGAAGCGCGGCGAGACCTCCGGCCGCGATGACGATAACGCCGAGTCCATCCGCAAGCGCTTCCGTGTGTTTGTCGAGACTAGTATGCCTGTGGTGCGCGCGTTCGCGGAACAGCACAAGGTCCTGTCGGCGTCTGCTACGGGGACTGTGGATGAGGTGTACGCTCGGATCCAGGAGGGATTGGAGAAGAGGGGTATGCAGCCTATCTAAGTGGAGAAATTCACCTATTTCTTGTTTCTTTTTTTTGTTCTTTTTTCTCTGTTGTTGAGATCTGCGCCGTTGTTTGAATATATTGTGAACCGTTTCCCCCCTAAATTGTTATATAGACATTCCCCATTCCACTCTGTTTAGAAAGACAGCGATTCGTCCATAGAATACAACTCTTATCACTTCTAATGCACTAAGTGGTTTTCCTACATTACAGAGAGAAAAAGAGCATAGCATGACATGATTCGTGATTGATGATCTGGCCCAATCCTAATACTAAACTAAGATGCATCCAGACTGCCGTCTCTAAAGCAACACACAAATAGCTACCATATGAACATACTGTAGCCGGAGCAGGAGGTGGGGGGAAAGAGGAACGAGCGAGATAATTGCACCGCGCAAGAGTTAAAAAAGAGAAAAACAGGGGGGTGTCTCCTGATCCAGAATCAACGTGACAAGAAAAGAGTAGTGAAAAAAAGGAAAAAAAAAAAAAAAGGAAGAAAACGGAACACCTCGATCATTACTTTTTCCATCTTTTTTCAGCTTTTTGTATTTGCTTGCTTTCAACGGGGGGTGTCAGGATATATGAAATCTAATAATTGCCCCGTCTCCCCCAAGAACAACGAACTCCAATATTCTAGGATTTCGCGCTTATTCTGCACCTGCGACCAACTCAGTTTCCCGGGGTTGCTGTGGTTGTGAGGGCTGGGATTGCTGCTGCTGCTGCTGGTGCTGAGGGTTACGTCTCCGGTCTCCGCCCTTGCCGCCCTTCTCGCCCGACTTGCCCTGGTTGGCCTCCTCGGTAGCCGCCTGCAGGCTCTCGCGGATGAAGCGCTCGCGCTCGGCGCGGACAACGCCCAGCACGTTCTCCAGGCTGCGGCGCCAGACCATCAGGCGGCCCTGCACCTCCGCCCACTGCTTCTCGCCGAAGACGCGGTATGTGGCCCGGTGCACCAGGAACTCGGAGCGCAGCTGCGACAGCTTACCCTCGACCAGACCGGCACGGATGGTGTCGATGACCCACTTCTCAACATCCTCCGTGGGCACGCGCAGAGCCGAAGCGATGGTGGCGTAGGGCAGGGAGCGAGAGGGGGCCGAGGCGGCGATCGAAGCCAGGGTCAACAGGCGCAGCTTGTTCTGCAGAGCCTCGCCGGCATCGGCCAGAACGCCGCCGGAGATGGAGGCGAGAGGAGTGGCCGCGACGAAGTCTTCGTAGGCGTCCAGGGTGTCGGCAGTGAAGATCTCGAGCAACTCGAACAGGGAGCTGTCGCTGGTGCGAAGGGCCTGGATGGCATCGGCGGCGGTCAACGATGTGAAGTCGAATACGGCGGGGCTCTTGAGGGCGGAAGCCAGGGCCCGGACGGCCAGATCGCGCGCCTCCTTGCTCGAGGACTCGTTGGCGGGGATCGTCTGCAGAGCCTGCACAACGTGGCTCTGGGCCAGCTCGAAGTCACCGGAGGCCTGAGCGGCATCCGCGACGGCCAGGTGCAGCTTCTGGGCCTCCTCCTCATCCAACTCCCAAGCGGCCAACCAGGTGGGCAGCTGAGCGGTCAACTGGGGCTTCAGGGCCTCGAAGGCGTAGGACGAGCCGGACTGGCGAATGACGGCGACGATGGCCAGGAGAACGTGGTAGCGGCTGGAATCGGAGGAAGTGAGGGTGTTGAAGATGGTGGTCAGGATGGAGATGGCCAGCGTGGGGCCGAACTGAGGCGAGGTGGTGATGGGTTTGGCGAGATAGGTGCAGATGCGGGAGAGGAACATATCAGGGTTAGAGGCCTGGTGCACCAGATGCACAAGAAGGTTGTAGGCGGAAATGATCTCTGGAAATCATATGTCTTAGTTAGCCAAGATGAACTGGGGGGTCCTTTTTGTTTCTCCCTTCCTCTGTTGCGTCCAACCTCGTATATCTTTCTAAAACAAAAAAGAAAAAAAAAGACCATCCCACACCCACGCACACACACACACACACACAAACTCACCCTTCTCGGGAGCCGCATTCAACACGGCGGCAGCGGCCACCAGCTTCTTGAGAACTTCATCGCGTTGCTTTCGGTCGGGTTCCTCCTCAGACTGTTCTTGCTGGCGAAGGGGCTCAAGGAGAGAGGAGATTTCGGACTGCAGGCTGGAACCCTCATTTTTGCGGAGAGCATCAATGTACTGGGCGAACTCATCGGCGAGTTCAGTGAAGGTACCCTCAATGAGGAGGGTGTTGGTGGGAGCGGGCATGATGGGCGAGGGTCGAAGGGGGGAGGGAAAGAAAAGAAAAGAAGAAAAGGAGAAGAGACGGAAGATCTCGATAGGGGAAAAGAGAGGGAGAACGGGTGAGATGGGATGGCGGTGGAGAGCGAAAGAGGCTGCCAGTTAGTTATCGATAGAGGAGTTGAAGCCGAGAAGGGCGAAATTTCAGTGTGGGCAAAACTCTTGGCGAAGGAGTTTTAATGGCAGCACTCCAAACACTCTGCGGAGGCCGCAAGTATGAGAGAGAGAGAGAGAGAGTGTGTGTGTGTGTGTGTATCACCAATTGTTCTCAATAATTCAATTGATCAACCATTACTTTCATTCTCATCTTGACACTGGTATTTTTATGAAGAAAAATTGATTCTGAGCGAATTCGATGGGTTGCGCGCAGGTTGATCATCGTGACCGCGTTCGCGTCGAAGGAAGCCTTTCTTTCAAGGAATTACTACGTACTTCTTTCTTTCTACACCTCTCCCAGGTCTAATGCCGATGGATGCAATACAATCGATGAGGAATAGTCGGATGAATTAGTCAATTATGAAGCGCCAATCCCATGGCATACTGTATTTGCAGGCTTCGATTAAAGAAAGTCATGAAAAGCGTGTAATGCATGCAAAGGATCATAATATCACAAATGGCTCAATTACGAGACGAGGAACACGGGGGAATAGTACGGGATGCATGGTAATGAGCAATGCACGCCCAAACACATTGGCGCGAGAAAACAGACAAGAAAGAAGCATTAGACCGAGAGGGTTGAGGGATTAAGCCAGAGTATCTCCGTGAGTTCAGTTTGGGTTGCTGCTGCGATCACAGCTATGGTACATCATTCCGATTTACAGCAAAAGACGAGCGGCGAAGAAGAAGACGGTCGCCATCAAGCCGGTGGAATGCTCCTGGCCCACGCGGATGGCAGCATTGCTGGTCTGAGCGCTGGCGGTGCTGCTGGTGGTGGACGAGGCAGTGGCAGAGGTCTCAACCTGCTTTCCAGTGGAGCTCTCCGTCTCCGTTGCGGTGGGAACACTGGAGGAGGAGGTTGTGGTGGTCGAGGAAGAATCCGAAGAGAAAGGGTCCTCAGTGCCGCACTTCTTCTGAGCATCCTTGCACTTCTCATCGTCATCCAGGGTAGCCGCAGCAGCAATGCACTGGGCAAAAGTGGCCTGGCAGACAAAGAAGGGGATGGTCTGTGTGTAGGGCTCTACATTGGCAGTGGTACCGTTGCTGCAGACACAGGCGAAATCCAGAGTTTGCTACTCGTCGCCGGGGTCAGAAGGAGAAAAGAGACAACAACAAAGCCAAGAAGGGTGGTTTAGAACGTACGGGATCACATGAATTGCTGTTGGTGGTTCCACCACAGATCTTCGGGCAAGCGTTCCGCTCAGCCAAACACCAGGAATCTACAGATCGTCACCCAGTCAGCTACTTTTGCGTCAATTGATCTCACAACAAACAAAAGAACCACAAAACAGAGAACAATGAAAAGAGAATAAGTGGTAATGAAAAAAAAAAATAATAATAATAACATACTGCGCTCAGCGGGGAGGATCTGGCCGATGTTGAAGCCAGCGGGCAGAGTGTAGCTGCTGGTCGCGGCAGTGGCAGCCACCAGAGTGGACAGGACAACAGCGAAGGAACGCATGGTGTGGAGAGAGGATCGACAGTCAATTGATGATGAAGAGGGAGTAGAGGAATTACGAATAGAGCAAATCCTATGGGGAAGGATAGGATAGTTGATGATTATGATGATGATGATGACAACGACGACGACGATGGAGGGAGGGGGAATAGAGAAAAGGAGAGGGAAGAAGAAGAAGAAGAAGAAGAAGAGAAGAAAGTGACCGAGAGAGGAAAGTAGTTGAACTCTTTAGTAACCGGCTTAGATTTAAAAAGAGGAGGAAATAATAAACAAGAAGCAAGTTTGAGGAAACTTCCAGGGTAGAAAAAATAAAAATAAAAATAAAAATGGAGCAAAATAGAGCGAAAACAAATAGAAAAATAAGGAAAAAAAAAGAACCAGGAGCAAAGGAGGAATGCGACTTTAGCGTCAGTTTCGACAGTAGTAGTAGTAGTCAATCAGTTAGTTAGTTAGTTATGTTAGTTATGGATTAACTGGATTTACCCATGGTAGATGGTGATAGTAAAAATCCTAGTATGCACTATGTACACAGAGTAACTCCGTAGTAGTCTGGGTATCAAGAATCTTCGCAGCCTATCTATCTATCTGTGTTCTGTAGCCACCGACTAGGTACCTACTGTTAGTGTTGACAAATAATACAGTCCCTGGGATGGATACGGATTGACAACAGTGAAATGACAATGGAGACCATGGAGTCTTGACTATTCATTCATAGGGGAAAATTGAATCCAATAAATGGAAACTCCGTATCATATTATTTATTCCTACTACTAGAGAACTACTAGCCGAGTATCCAGATGGATCCCCATACCAAACAGAGGAATGCCATGTCTTTCGCTGAGGGGGGTTTCTGTTGGTGCCCAAAGATCCATCCAGGGATCAAGTATGTAGTAACTACTAGTACTACTAGTCAGTTAGTAGTAACCGACTCTCTACTTGACAACATACATAGTTGACTGAGTAGTTATATGAATCCGTTGCGACTGATCTATCCTCAACAACGGATAATGATCTCATATTATGATCACCCGGAGATATTAGATGTTTGATCAGCCGATGAACACCTCCAGTATGCAGGAGAACCACCTGATGAAGAAATCACTCCCTCCTATTGTCATTGATCATCCCTTGTCTTCAGGAATTAGATTCATCCATTCAATCTCCATATACAATCAGACAACGATCTATCTCGATATTTCTATTTCACTCTCTTCCTGTCCTGTCTCTTACCCAGTCACTTAGGACTTAGGAGTCTCCCAGAGATCAAGATAACGGATCTCACCGTGATCGGCGGTGGTTCTTCACCCGAATCCTAGCCGAGGTCTGATCCTCCCCCCCAATTGTCCAATGTTAACAACTTTCAGTTGAAAAAAACAAACCAACATATAAAAGCCAAAAAAAAAAAACAAAAATTAAAAAAAAAAAAATAAAAAAAAATCCCATTACTCCCACAAGCAAGCACTTATCCAAATTCCTACAGAGATAATCACCTCTCCCACACCAACCATGGCAGACGACCATCCACCCTCCGCGCCGCCTCCCAATGCCTTCATGAGCGAGCCCACTTCCGATCCCGCCCTGCTCGATCCCTTCCGCGCCATCCCCTGGTCCAACTCGCTCCTCAATTCCCCCGACTACTATCCCATCCGCACCTGGTCGCGACACCCCAAGCCACACACCGGCGAAGATGGCTTCTTCGCAGGAACCCTGGCCACCCCTTCCACCATCCCGCACTGTCTGACCCTGCGCCGCCGCACCCTCCCCTCCCCGCCAGCACAACTCCCCGTCTGGCCCAGTCCCACCGCCGCACCCTCCGCTGACCCCTCCCCAAACCCCGCCGATATCATCCTGCTGCTGGATCTGGCCACCCCCGGCGTCAGCGGACACCCTTCCACCGCCCACGGCGGCATCGTCGCGACCCTCCTCGACGAGGCCATGTCCCTCGCCGTTGCCGTCCATGCCCCCGCCGCCGCCGCGGACCACCCCCGCGGCCCCATCTACACCGCCCAGCTGGATGTGCGCTACAAGAGGCCGCTGCGTGTGCCGGCCCTGGTCGTCGTGCGCGCCAAGGTCGTGGCCCGCGTCGGCAGGAAGTACTGGGTGCGCGCGCAGGCCCTGCAGGAAGAGACCAAGGACGATAGTCCGCGCGGCTCCGGGGCGCACTTGGAGTGGGCGAAGAAGAAGGTCGTCGTGACGGATGCCATGGCGTTTTGGGTGCAGGCTGCGCCATCATTGTAGTCGGACATCACTCCTCTGGTCCAAATGAAAAAAAAAACAAAACAAAAAATAACAAGTAGGGGGATGAATACTATATATATCTATAGATCAGTTCGCTTAAAAGATGTCTTTCTACCCTCGCAATAGATCCACATGAATCAAACCCGCTACAACTACATCTTCGACTTGCGCTCCCCAATGTTCCGGCTCGCGTCCACTATCAGTCCCACCTGGTTGCTCAGCGCCACAACTTCTCCCTGCGCATCCAGCACAGTCACATCCAGGTCCATCCGGCCATTGCGCACCGACCGTGTCTGCACGCGGCTGTACAGCCACTCCACCCCGTCCGCCGGTAACCGCTTCTTAAAGTCGATGTTGAGCGTCACCGTCGGATACCAATACCGGGCCTGTGGTCCCTTCTGCGTCGCAGTGTCCTTCGCTTCTCCGCCACCCTCCGTCGCCGCCGTGTCAAACCCATCCAGCACCATCGGGAACATATCCGCCAGGAACGCCACCGCCTCATCCGTCCACCGACCTTGAGTGTTCCCCCCAGGCCGAAACCGCGCCCACTGGTCGACAACCCGTGGCTTCCCCAGCGCCGGATCAGGCCCGAAGAACTCCACATGCTGCGTCGCACGCCGAAACAGCGGGAACGGCGCCGCGAGCCGAACCCACTGCTCGTCTCGGCCGCTCGTCCCTAGCGCCTGTAGATCCACGCGGCCCTCCGGTCCAGAGCCGGGGATCGCAGCCGGCAGGAGCGTCCATTTGGTGGGCGCGGACATGCCCACTTCGGCCGAGGGCGGGCTCACCGTGATGTAACCGGCGACTTTGATCTCGAGATCTTCGTCGTCCCAGGATGACGGCGACGACTTAGCCGTCAAGGTTGTGTTTCGCTTCTTATCCTTATTCTTCTCACTGGGCTGCAGCAGCGCCACGTGGATCGTGCTGGTGCGCGCTCCGAGCTTTGTATCCTGCACTTTCAGCAAGGCCGGGCCGGCGGCCGTGCGGCGCAGGAACGCAAGCTGCATGGAGATGGGCGTGGCCGCCTCCTTGTACCTGGTCGGATGTGTGTATGCGAAATGCGTGATTGCCAATTGGTACAGAACCGCCGTGGTATATCCCCCGTGGGGCACTGTATCGTTCTTAGCTTGAAGGACCCTTGGCTGTAGGGTGATGTGATTCCATAGTCGACGACATACCAGTCCCGATGCACCAGTCATCTCGTAAAACAGCTGAGTATCGATAAGGATCCACCGGGGTTACCTTGATCGCCTCGTCAAAGGTCTGGTTGGCTGCTGGGGCTCTCATTCTGATGAGTATATTTCTTTATCTGTTGACACTGAGGATGGGGGTAGAGGTGAGATCGAGAGCGGGTCAATCTAGATGAAACCAATCAATTCCCATAGAGAGAGTTCGAGTCCGACCTGGGTGGAAGAAAAGAAACAACATGCCGGGAGGCTGAATGAAGTAGCAGAATGCGCATCAACTTAATTACTCGGATGAGTAAACAAGCCTCGGTTGCTTGTAGTTGTAGTCAAGAGGAACAGCCGAGTGCTGACTAATTCCAACCTACATGCGAAGTAAGATATGCAAGTCAACTGCGAGTTATCTGGATACCTATTGATCACTCAATGCTATGTAAGAACTTGTATATTTAATTTACTTAGAATATGAACATGAAAATCGCCCATCAGTACGCCGTTCCCTCTTTTTCTGTCCCCCTTTCTTTCAACGCGTCGACATTATCATCCCATTTCAATCTACCCACCTACCCAACGGCGGAGCCCCCGTGTATTTTCATGCCCTCGTAAGCATCACAGGAGCGTTCCAATATCACTGTGCCGGGGAGGCATTTGCTAGTCTTTCGAGACAAGAAAGGACACCTGTAAATGACTGTGGTCAGCAAGATTATTCTGTAGAGTACAAATTTTGCGCCTTCCGCCTTCCGCCTTCCGATAGGAGCTAGATAGAAACCACTTACCAGTAACTCCTTGTGTCAATGTTGCCTTGGCTTCAGTGCTGCGAGATCCCAGCGTGACCGTTATTGCATAATCAACGGCTTTGGCGCTTTTCAACTTGTTGGCCCAACGGAACACAGGTTCATCATCACGGCTGTCGCCAATGGCCAGCAAAAAGTCCGGTCGTGGAACATTCTCATCTTTCTGACTCGCTTCCACACATTCGCGCCATACCAGTTCCGCCGCCGAAGCTTTGTTTGTGTTGGCGGGTCCCACCACCAGGGCACCATCGACCAGCACGGCATGGACCCCTTGGCTGGCGCACGCGTCGTTGATGTGACTGGCGCACTCGGAAGCAAGCCGAGAGGCGGCTTCATGATCATCTGCCGACCCGTAGTGGAACACGAGGGAGCAATGACGTCTTTCAATCCAGCTACCTTCCGATCGCTCCTGGTAGTAACTGAGAATCTGATTGACTCCTTCCTTCCAAGCGTCCGTCCGCTCCTTGTTGGTTAACTTGAGCCATTCTTCCGTGTTAGGCTCCCGCACAAAACAGCCATTCTCCGCAATCAATCCAAGGCCAGGAACGCGCCGGAAGAGCCGCTCCATTTCTTCGGGCATCCTTGAGCTCATGACGTAGACCACGTTCTTGCTATCTTCTGTCAGATCCGTCAAGGTCGTAATAGCTCGCTGTGGGGTCGTGACGATGATGCTCTTCGGGGAGCCCCAGGAGGCAAGAGTGCCTTCGTAACCCACAATGATCAGTCGGCGAGCTGATTTGCGATACATCTCCTCAACGTGGTTGACTGGTAAGCGTGGCACAGCCATGATCTCGCGTGAAGACTGCTCATTCCAGACACGGTGCAAGGTCTCGTTGAAGGATTTGACCCAGTTCCCTGTGGAGTTTTTCAGAACGGCTTGGTGTAGTTGCGTCCACACCCGCTCCCGCTCCTCTTCGCCCCGTGTCAATGCAGTGTTAATGGCTTCCGCACATTGTCGATAGTCCCACGGGTTGACCAGCAAAGCATGGTTGCCGAAGATGGATGCGCTTCCAGTGAACTCGCTCAGAATGAGAGATCCGTACTTCTTGTTTCCAGACTTTGCATATTTCCCGTCTTGGCAGTAGACGAATTCATGGCTGGTCAAATTCATTCCTTCACGCAAACTGGTGATCATCAAAGCATCCGCAACCGAGATCAAGGCTAGATATTGAGGGAAAGCAAGATCTTGCTTCAGGAATACCAAAGGCTGGTGTGCAAGCGTCGAGTGCATCGAGTTGATCCGCATGGCGATGTCGGAAATCATGGCCTCGAGCTCCGGTTGCTCAGTTGTGCTTGTGGCAACTTGAATCAAAACGACCTTCCAAAAAGAGTCAGCACAGAACCCTATGGCGTATCAGCAGGAGAAAATGGATTTACCTTGTCTCTCCATTCGGGGTATGTATTCAGGAAGAGCTCATAGCTCAGCAGCTTCTGCCTAATTCCGCGAACCTGGTCGATCTTATCGCGAGAGACAATCAACCGTTTCCCTTGGTATCTGTCCGAAATGGTCTTGATCCACTGCTCAACATCGGCAGCTTGACGTCGCTTATCCCAGGAAGTTGGATCAATGCCAATCGGGAACGTGCCCACATTGACGAAGCGGTCTTCCAGCTCAATTCCTTCATTAGTGGCTTCTACGCAGAGAATGCGGCTGCAGGTTTGTAAGAAATGTCGGCAATACTCGTCGGTCTGGAACCCAATCAAATTAGCGCCAAGCATACCCTCAAGCAGCTCTTTACGAGGCGCCAGGCATCTGAACACCTCCGAGGAAGGAAATGCGATGTGGAGAAAGAATCCGATCTGGGCATCAGGAAGCAGTTTGCGCAGCATCGCAGGGACGAGCAGCAGGTGATAGTCCTGAATCCAGATCGAATCGCCGCGTTTCCAGTTGCGAGCAATGCGCTCGGCGAATGCCTGGTTGGTTTTCACGTAATAGATCCAAGAATGATCTTCGTATGCTTTGCTCTTCGGGTTATCGGGGATTTGGTAATGAAACACAGGCCAGAGAATGGTCTTGCAGAAGTGGGTATAGTGCCCGTCAAAGTCGCCGTCGCTGACATAAACGGTCAAGGATCCGTACTCATCTTCCAGCCGTTCAGCGATGGCGGACTTTGTGTGGGGGGATAATGCATCCGTGGGCATTCCCAGCGTGCCCACCCACACCTTGTCCTCCAATTGACCTGCATCTGTGGCCGATCGCACGGCATTGCGCAGACCACCATTCCCCTGCTCGGCTGTCTCGATTGTCCACTCGGCCTTGGAGAACGACGTTTTGCCGCTGCGATCCTGAGTAGGTTCCGGCTGACGGGCCTTGTAGGGCTCAACTTTCAATGGCGTCTTCTCACGAATAGGTTCCATCACGGTAACACGTGGCTCCTGGTGCTTGAGGATCGATGGGGACGGCGAGATGGCGGGTCGAGCCTTCGGCTGATTCAAGACCGTTGTGGCACCCCAAGCGGGAGAATGGGCTTCGCTCTCTCTGAGCGAGTTGACATTGGCAGCCCCCATGGTTGGAAAGGGATAACTTGCCGGTTCCTGTTCCGCCTTGGTGATATCCGACGTGAAGATCCGCTCATGTTCAGTTGTCGCACCAGGCGTCAAACCCACCTTGCTGACACCATTCTGTCGTTCAAACAAGCTGAGTGCGGTCCTGGGCGCCGGTGTCACTGCCTGAGACGGAGGATTTGAGATCGGAGGGCTACTGAGGGACTCTTCGGACTCATCGTGAAAATTCACGGTGTAGGGGAGAAATCTGGACGAGAAATATGTTAGCACGATCCACGTATCCCATGTGTTCCAACACTTAAAAGACAGCAACTCCACAGCAATTGACATACAATGAAGCAATGAAAATGGTCATCGTAGCGTTAATTGAGTATGTCGTACCCTATGCAAAAAAAAAAAAAAGAACCAAAAAAAGAAGAGAACAAAAATGAGAGGTTGAAAAAAGGGCAATGCGTCGGTGAGAAAGAGAAGGAAAAAGGAGGGGCGGGAAATGAAGAGCTCTCAAGGTGTTTCTCAACCCAGCAGGGACATCAAGAGAGGGATAGAATAGGGAAAAGATCAATGACACAGAAGACAAAAAATCGAAAAGCCGCAACGCAGCGAGATAAGAGTATATGAAGATTTACCACGGATCAGCTGAAGCAAGTAAGTTGGAGCAACAATGTCGTCTTCCTTCATGGCTACGTCATGTGAATCAACGCAAAGAAGAAAAAAAGTACAGTAATCATGTAATGACAATACCAGCAAATAAGGGTGGGACTGCCTGGTTGGAAAACCTGACACCGAACAATGGAATCAGGAGATTTTCCCAACAGGAGACATGGAAACAACAACTCCTTTTCTTTTTTTTTTTTTTTGGATGGATCAGCCCTGTCTATAGAGATTGTATTATCGTGGTCTGCCTAGACTAGCAAATATTAGGCTGTATCACATAGTCTTTATCAGGAGTGTCTAAAGTAGTGACGGAAGTAGCCTGTGATCTGAAGCTCAGTGATTACACATTATTGAGAATGAATGATCATCTCATCTAAATTGGTTACAAAGCTAGATGCTGATTGCTGATTGGCTCTCATGTTGCAGATTGACACAATTGACATTTGATGAGGGGTGCAGTCACATGCTGATAACGCTGCCCCTTATCGTCACCTGAACTGCGATACCTCAGGCAGATTCTTGTCGCTTCCTGCTCCTACACCTACCTCTTCCGGTCATCTTATATCTATCATAGCATTCAGGAACTGTACGACTGTCTACAACAAGGACTCCGATCAAGCGAAGCTGCCGTTCCTCTTTGCGCGAGCTCCCCTCCATTGGGTCATGCCATTACGAATCACATCGGCTCCGGTATCTGGTATCCAAAAAAGAAAGAAATCTGCAGCTTCGAGGCCTCGCGCCTCGCCCTTCGCTGGACTCGCACGCCAGAAACCCTCCGTTCAATCCTCGCGCTCTTCCAAACTCGACGGCCTTGATGGCTTACACCAGGAAGATTATGTTCAAGAACAGCTCTCTGATATCGGGGTCTCCCGATATGTGCCACAGACGGCTGCGGTCGAGAATGTGATCCAAGCCATCCGCTACATTCGCGATAACATGTTCGAGGATATCCCTGCTCGAGCTGGGATGAATAGCACCCGAATCGCTGAGGTGCTCAACCTACGCCAGTCGCTACCTCCCCTGGCCTCCGTTGCACACGTCCACACCCTGATTGATGCGCCTACAACTGTGGAAAAGGAGATTGTGGATCTGATCAATGCTGGTCGCATCCGTCGGCTAATAATCCCTGGGAGAGGCAACGATGCGGCAGGCCTGGGGGATTGCTTAGTTCTGGCGGAGGATTGGGAAAGGCTTGTGCGAGAAAGCAGTGTTTTGGACGCATCCATCAAAAGTAAGGACGGATTCTCTTGGAGTCAAGACGATGTTAGGTTTCTAATCAGCCCGCACTCCGCAGAGAAATTCCTCCAGGTTCTCCGCGAGATCGGGAACAAATCGGCCATTTTCGCTTCGACTCTCACCCAGTTGGAGTCTATGGCTCTTGTACGCGCCGGCTTCTTAGTATCATCGTCGTCGCTTGCCAAGGGTTCTTTGAGTGTTGCGTCGCTTCCTGATCTTCCCTCTTCTTCAGCCGCCGCGTCAGCTAGTCGGAGGGACGGTACTGGCCAGTCACGCGATTATCAGGACGGCAAATTGCAGTCTCCATTCCACACAGCAAGTCTGTTCCTCTCGTTGCCCAACACTGGGCCCTATCTTCGCCTGCTTGGTGCAGGTCGGAAACACCTGCTTTCTTTGCTCCAGAAATCTCGTTCGAGCGAGGCTCCCGTTTATCTCCTTCGTGACCGCTGGGATGGTGCGATAGAGACGGAGAAGAGTGCGGCGAAGCGTATGAGGGGGGAATTCGCGGGGACTCTCCCTGGAAAGACAAGAAAATGGAAGGAGCTTTACGGCATGAGTTTCCGTTGGGCTTTGGAGGAAGCCCAGGGAGCCGGATTGATCGAGTTGTTCGACACTGGCAGTGTTGGGCCTGCGGTCCGCGCGCTATGAATACATCGCATGGGATGTGAGAGCGTCAAGGGTGGAAATCCCGGTCGCTTTCGACCCTCGTGGAAACTCAACCATACACTCTATATATGTAGCTATGTGCATCTTGCCATATCATCTTTGGCCCGCCTCTCTCGAGGACTTCAGACAGCAGAGAAAGGATGCTAAGTGAGTGACCTTCTTACAGACATCCTTGGAACAGGGTATTCTAATATGACTCTGAGCTACGCAATTGGGCATGAAGCTATGTGCATCTATCTAATTACATCTGGTCTGATGTGACTGGCGTTCAAAACTACAATTGACCCGAACTCGTGAAATGATACCCATCGAAGCAAACGAGAAGAACTCATTTGCTACTTAGAATACAATGCCAGCCATCTTATTCCCACTTTCAAGATCTCTTCATTGCCTACAATCAGGAAATCCAGGACACGGTAGAGCCGCTAGACGACTAGGTCATAGCCATCCGGGATCAGCATCATCTCCACCATAATAAACCAACATCTCCATCTTCCTTGCATCCTCCTCATACCTCCCATATCGGAGCAACAGAAACCGCCCTACATAAAACAACAAAATAATCATAATCATAATCATAATCATAATGGCATCCCCTCTCATCCGCCTCACCCCACACCCATTCTCCTCCCTCCCCGCCCACCCATCCCTCGACTCGTCCTCATCCTCCTCCCCATCTCGTCCCTCCATCCAAGAATTCCTCCGCACCATCCTATCTGAAGCCCAAACGCTCCTCGCCGACACCATCCCCGAAACCTTCGAAGTCGACCGCAAACTCCGCCCCTCCCCACCCGCAACCGCCAACGTCCAGCTCTGGAGGCGCACCCTCCGCCCCGCGCCCGGCGCCGCCTCTTCGCGCAAAGACGAGTTCTGGGCCTGCCGGAAGAGCATCCACGAGGATGCGGTGGTCGAGGGCTCCGCCTCTTTCGACGAGTTCCGCGCGGGGCTCCGCGACAACCACGCCGAGAACGAGCGCGCGTACACGCCCAGTGTCGCGGCCCTGAACCGGTTGCTGGACTGGCCGATTGAGCCGGAGATTGATGGGTGGGAGCGGGTGGTGATGCAAGGTGAGTTTTGCGCCCGGTGCGATCGGTGACGTTCGATTCTTGGCTACGCTACGCTACGCTACGCGCTATCGCATCGCATCGCATTACATTGCATTGCTGACAGCAGGCGTTCCCTACGGCTCAAGTGAATCTCATCACCCACAAGTTCCACCCCAGCGTCCTGATCAGCCCCCGAACCTTCATCAGCCTGCTTGTCTCCGCCGACCTGCCGGACCCCGTCGCCAAGGGCTTCGTGACCGTCCAGATCCCGCTCACGGCCGACCCCGTCGAGACGATCCCGCGTGCCCTGCGCGAGAAGATCGCGGCGAGCGCGCCGCGGAACGCGATCTTTGCGTCCTATGCTAGCGTCGAGCAGGTGCTCTCGTTGCCGTTTGCCGTGCGCTCGAACTCCGATGCGCGAAGCAGCAGGAAATACGTCGCCCAGGTGGAGTGGACGATGGCAACCACCTCGGATGCTGGCGGGGCTATCCCTCGGTGGGTACAGCAAAGCTGGACGCTGGGCGGAGTCCCGAGGGCGATCACGGCCGACGTGGGTCTGTTTATCAAGTGGACGGGCCACCGTAGGATCACCAGTCATCCTGCTACAAGTACAACACCTACTACTGTTCCTGCTGCGCGTACGAAACCCGCAGAACCTACTGAAGAGCAGGACACTTGATGACACCCCAGATTCTCCCAGTGATAGCGGGGGTCTTGTAAAAGAAATGAGACCAATGCTTCAAATTGCGCGATGTTTGAGAATGGACCAACCCGAGGCTACAGCCTGTAATACGATTGTTTATATGAGCTTGCGTTCTGCAAATACGCAAGGGGAGAACGACATGAGCGAGTCCTTTCAAAGCGTTCTCCGGTCACATGATCATCAATCTTCTCCAACAAACCAATCCAGGTGCCCTATGCAATATCGCCTGCAATGGCTGTCCAGCACATGAATGCAAGAAGAACGAAGTTTTGCACACCATACTCCCCGCTCCGCCGAACTGGAAATATACCGCGGAGGGAAGGACATTGAAATGAGATATCGTAAAGAATAGTCAAAGGGAAAAAAAAAAAAAAAAAAAAAAAAAAAGAGGTAGACGTGTAGTCTTGAAGATAATAAAAATGCCCTCGACATCGGGAGAACCGTGGCGGCGGATGCTCAACCGGATATTATAAAAAAGCGAATAGATGCGCAAGCAAGGTGTGAGTGAGAGATTAATGACAATGACAAGTATGAAGCAGGATGAAGAAAGAAAACCTTCTGTTTGGTGAGCAGGTTT